>NC_080031.1:84522370-84825401 GCF_030020395.1 Manis pentadactyla
TCCTCCAGCTCCTGCAGCTTTTTCTCTGAACCTGGATGGAGGCTGTGTGGAGTCTGCTCAGCACAGAAAAGCCTGCTGACGGGGTGAGAAATGGTATGTGATCATTCACTTCCCTTTTCCTCAGTCCTGCTCATATCAAAGCAGTTCAGTTTTTTATGTTAAATGTATTGAAGAGTCCATGTAACTGGCATTCAATTTAAACAACAGGACTTTCTGCCTGAAATAACCATTCAAAGGTTCCCTATCTATCTTACTGGCCAGACAATAACCCACATGTAGCTGAGGACTTGCAACTGGAATACACCTCTTGCAACATCCCCATGTGGATTCTGACCCAGTTTATTGATGAGTACTTTGTGTAAGAAAGATTCAAAAGCAGAGGAGAGTCACCTGGTAAGAAGGCCAGATACTGAGACACAGAAATTTAATTTTGATCCAAATTTTAAATGAGAAGGCAACTCAGAGATCATTAGCCCAGAGGCTGCAAATTGTGTTTAGTTTGCACAGCATTTTAAAAATTAGTCACAAGCATTAAAAAATCAGAAACGTTTATATAAAAATCTTGACTCTACCTACCCTTGAGAAAATAGAAGATATGACAACACTAGGCCGATCATTCTGTGTGGCAGTGATGAATCACCAAGGGGGCTTAAGACAATGCCAGGGTCTAGTCTGCATTCCAGACAAATGAGATGATATTCTTCACAGTTAGTACCCAGTCAGCAGCATAAAAATTGTGATTAAAAACACATTAAATTTACTACATAAAAGATGTGTTTAATTTAAACACATTAAAATTACCATCTTAATCATTTTTAAGTGTACACTTCAGTAGTGTTAAGTATATTCACACTATTGTGCAATAGATCTCTAGAACTTTTTCATCTTGCAAAATTGAAACACTATACCCATGTTATAGGATTTCCTTCCTTTTCCAAGGCATACTATTTCATTATGTATATATACCACATTTTGTTTATCCATTTATCTGTCATTGGATATTCAGTGGGTGGCTTCCATTCCTGGCTGTTATGGGTATGCAAATACCTCTTTGAGATCCAGCTCTGAATTCTTTTGGATATATATCCAGAAGTGGGATTATTGGGTTATATGCTAATTTTATTTGGTTTTATTTTGAGGAACCTGCCTACCACTTTCCGTCATGGCTGCACCATTTTACATTCCTGCCAAGAATACAGAAGGGTTTCAGTTTCTCTAGGCCCTTGTCAACAACCACTGTTTTCCATCCTTTCAGCCACTGTCATGGGTGTGAAGTGATATCTGACTGTGGTTTTGATTTACTTTTCTCTAATTTTTAGATATGTCAAACATCTTTTCATACGTTTGTTGGCCATTTGTCTATCTTCTTTGGAGAATTGTCTATTCAAGTCCTTTTCCCATTCTTCAATTGATTATTTGTTTCTTTGTTGTTGAATTGCAGAAGTTCCTCAGATATTCTAGATATTAACTCTGTATCAGGTCTATGAATTTCAAGTATTTCCTCCTATTCACTTTATACCATTCATTCTGTTGATAGTTTCTTCTGCTGTGCACAAGTTTTTAAGTTTGATATAGTCCAATTTGTCTATTTGTGTGTGTTTCTGGAGCTTTTGGTGTCATATCCAAAATATCATTGTCAAATCTAATATCCTGAAGCATTTCTCCTATTTTTCTTCTAGCTGTTTTAGAGTTGTTGGTCTTACATTTAGATCTTTAATGAATTCTGAGTTAATATTTGTATATGGTACACCATACAGAGGTAAGGGTCCAAATTCATTTTTTGTGTGTGGATATCCAGTTTTCCAATACCATTTATTTAAAAGGCTGTCTTTTCCCTATTGTGCATTCTTGGCACCCTTGTCATAAATCATTTGGCCATATAAGCAAGAGTTTTTTTCTACGCTCTCAAAACTGTTTCATGGGTCTGTACATCTGTCTTTGACACCAGTACCATACTGTCTTTTTTTTTTTTATTAAGTTATCATTGATATACAGTCTTACGATCAGGTTTCACATGAGCAACATTGTGATTAATACATTCCCCCGTATTATCAAGTCCCCACCACATACCCCATTACAGTTGTAGTCCATCAGCATAGTAATATGCTATAGAGACACTTAGAGTCACTACTTGTCTTCTCTGTGCTATACTTCCTTCCCTCTGCCCCCCATATTATGTGTGCTAATCATAGTACCCCTTAATCCCCTTATCCTTCCTTTCCCACCCAACCTCCCCAACCCCTTTCCCTTTGGTAACCGCTAGTCCATTCTTGGGTTCTGTGAGTCTGCTGCTGTTTTGTTCTTTCAGTTTTTGCTTTGTTCTTATGCTCCACAGATGAGTGAAATCATTTGGTACTTGTCTTTCTCTTGGTTAAGTTTATTCTTAAGTATTTTATCCTTTTTGATGCTATAGTCTGTTTGGATTTTTTTTTCATGATTCAGTCTTTGTAGTTCATATATTTCTAGGAATTCTCACTTCTGTGCTATCCAAATTGTTGGCATATAATTGCTCATACTAGTTTCTTAAAATACTTTTTCCTATCACATCAGTTACATTGTCCCCTCTTTAATTTACATTTAGTTGTTTGAGTCTTATTTTTTCTTAATTGGTCTAGATAAGGGTCTGTCAATTGTGTTAATTATTTTAAAATCCAAGGCTTATTTTTTTTTCTTTTGTTTTTCTATTTTGTATTTTATTTGACTCTGCTCTAATCTTTCTTAATTTCCTTCTGCAAATTATGGTAGTTCGTCCTTCCTTTTCTAGTTCCTTGAGGTGTAAATTAGGTTTGTTTGAGATTTTTTTTCTTTTTTTTAAGGTAAGAATTTACTGCTATAAACTTCCCTCTTAGTACTGCTTTTGCCATATCCTATCAATTTTGGTATGTTTTGTTGTTGCTTTTGTTTGTCTCCAGATATTTTCTAAATTCCCTTGTAATTTTTTTGACCTATTTGTTGTTTAAGAGTGAGTTGTTCAGTTTCCACATTTTATGAATTTTTATTTTTTCCTTTTGCTTTTGACTTCTATTTCATTCCCTGTGGTCAGAAAAGATACTTTACATGATTGCAATTTTCTTTAATTTCTTCAAACTTGTTTTCCTACCTAATGTATGGTTTATCTTGTAGAATGTTGCATGAGCACTTGATAAAATGTGCATTTGCCTGGTATTAGGTGGAGTGTTCTGTATATATTTGTATAGTGTTGTTCAAATCTTCTATTTCCTAATTAATCTATGTCTCGCTGTTCTATTTTAATGGGAAATAGAGTATTGAAGTCTCCTACTATTATTGCATTGCTGTCTATTTTTCTGTTCAATTCTGTCAATGTTTACTTTATATATTTCCTCCCTCCCTCCCTTCCTTCTTGGAAGAAGAGTGGAACAGTACAAGAACATTGATTTTTGACCTTTTTATTGATGTAGTGTATGATGTTGACAGATTTTTGAGTATTGTATCATCCTTGCATCCCTGGAATGAATCCCACTTGATCATGATATATGATCTTTTTTATTTATTTTTGAATTTGGTCGAATCCTGACAAAAATGTACACTTTTTATTATATTTTGTGGTATAGTGTTTATTTGTATAATTTAAAATCAAGTTCAGGTTTGGGTGTGTGGGTATGTAACTATGAAAATTCACTGTTGTGAGGCTGCAGCAATGAATGTACTTCTAATTTGGATGATGCTTTGAAAGGGATTTAACCTCTTTGGCTGTCTCCTTTGAACAACAAATTGAAGTTGGGATTCCTGCTGTGTCAATTCATGGTCTAGCATCAAGAATTCTCTGCGTTTAAAAGTGTTCATTGATATCAGATAGACTGCAGACAGTCCATGTCAATTCATTGGAAAAATCTTGTAAGCCAATATTTATTTTTCCTAACTCCTCAAAGACTTTCTATAACAAAAGACCAGAGACCCTTCAGACAAGCATAAGAAAGCAGGGCTTAATATAAGACCACACATTATAAAAATTTGAAAAATATTTGAGTTCTAAAGCATCTTTATGGCCTAGCTACTTTCCAAGGCCACGTTGGTAAGGCTGTTTTTCTCAGAAAAGGTTAGAAGGGAGAGGTACAGTGGATAAGCTGTAGGATGTTTTAAGACTTATCCAGTACAGATTTATATGAGAGCAAGCCAGATACTTTTAGCACCTTAAAAAAATTGTGTTGGTTTCTTTTTTATTTTAACATTGTTAAAAACTCATTTTAGCTTCTATTTTGCCTTATTGAAACATTACATAATCATCTCATGTTGCAACAAACTATGTCTTTAAAGCCCTTTGATATGTTTTTTATAATCAAGTGAAATAAAAAATTAACTGGAATATGAGAGATACTTTTCTTCTTAATTATAAGCTACTATTACCAAAATTTACAAAATAAATTTTGTGTGGTTATTTCTTACACAAAATAAATACAACATTGGGATTTAGTGTTAACTATTCAAATTATGGTATGCATAGTGACATAAAATATTACAAATTCAGAAAATTACCTAATTTAGTAAATTATAACATCTATTAGGATGATTCCTTAGTTATTCTTGTGGAAATGAGAGTTGGACCTCATAGCTGAAAATATATATTATTTTTATGGTATCCATCCAAATGTACCCTGGAATAACGCTGAAGGTTGTGGAAATCCTGACAAAATGGTTGTATTTTTGTATACTTTGTATTATCTTTTGTGGTATAGTGTTTATTTGTAAAATTTAAAATCATGTTCAGGTTTGGGTGTGTGGGTATGTAACTATGAAAACTACAGCTATTCACCTGTAAGGTTTCACAACTATATTCAGTGAATATATTTTCTTTCAATGCTCAAGGGCTTCTATTTTGTATATATGTTTGCCTTCATATGCTTACTTCACAATCTTAAAACTCAGGTCTTATACGTGCTTACGTTTAAGTATTCCGTGTAGTCATCTGGATTGCTTTAAACTAGTTTTAGCAATAAAAGAGGTATTTTAAGTCTTCATTCAATGATATCACACCTTCCCCATGATACATACTTTAGGAATTTTGTCCTGTATCCCTTCTGAGACTGTGCTTCTTTTTGCCCATTAAACAGGAAGCAAGACATTCTTCAACAAACTGGAACAAATAGTTCTAAAATTCATATGGAACCACCAAAGACCCCAAATAGCCAAAGCAATCCTGAGAAGGAAGAATAAAGTGGGGGGAATCTCGCTCCCCAACTTCAAGCTCTACTACAAAGCCACAGTTATCAAGACAATTTGGTACTGGCACAAGAACAGAGCCACAGACCAATGGAACAGAATAGAGACTCCAGACATTAACCCAAACATATATGGTCAATTAATATACAATAAAGGATCCATGGACATACAATGGGGAAATGACAGCCTCTTCAACAGATGGTGCTGGCAAAACTGCACAGCTACATGTAAGAGAATGAAACTGGATCATTGTCTAACCCCATACACAAAAGTATTCAAAATGGATCAAAGACCTGAATGTAAGTCATGAAACCATAAAACTCTTAGGAAAAAACATAGGCAAAAATCTCTTGGACATAAACATGAGTGACCTCTTCATGAACATACCTCCCCGGCAAGGGAAACAAAAGCTAAAATGAACAAGTGGGACTATATCAAGCTGAAAAGTTTCTGTTCAGCAAAGGACACCACCAATAGAACAAAAAGACAGCCTACAGTATGGGAGAATATATTCATAAATGACAGATCCAATAAAGGGTTGACATCCAAAATATATTAAGATCTCATGCACCTCAACAAACAAAAAGCAAATAATCCAATTAAAAAATGGACAGAGAAGCTGAATAGACAGTTCTCTAAAGAAGAAATTCAGATGGCCAGCAGACACATGAAAAGATGCTCCACATCGCTAATCATCAGAGAAATGCAAATTAAAACCACAATGAGATATCACCTCACACCAGTAAGGATCATCACCACCATCCAAAAGACAACAACAAATGTTGGCGAGGTTGTGGAGAAAGGGGAACCCTCCTACACTGCTGGTGGGAATGTAAATTAGTTCAACCATTATGGAAAGCAGTATGGATGGTCCTCAAAAAGCTCAAAACAGAAATACCGTTTGACCCAGGAATTCCACTTCTAGGAATTTACCCTAAGAATGCAGCAGCCTAGTTTGAAAAAGACAGATGCACCCCTATGTTTATCACAGCACTATTTACAATAGCCAAGAAATGGAAGCAACCTAAGTGTCCATCAGTAGATGAACGGATAAAGAAGATGTGGTACATATACACAATGGAATATTATTCAACCATAAGAGGGAAACAAATCCTACCATTTGCAACAACATGGATGGAGCTAGAGGGTATTATGCTCAGTGAAATAAGCCAGGTGGAGAGAGACAAGTACCAAATGATTTCACTCATCTGTGGAGTATAAGAAGAAAGCAAAAACTGAAGGAACAAAACAGCAGCAGAAACACAGAACCCAAGAATGGACTAACAGTTACCAAAAGGAAAGGGACTGGGGAGGATGGCTGGAAAGGGAGGGATAAGGGGGTGGGGGTAAATAAGGGGGGCATAACCATTAGCATGTATAGTGTGGGGGGGGCACGGGGATGGCTGTGCAACACAGAGGAGACAAGTAGTGATTCTACAGCATCTTACTATGCTGATGGACAGTGACTGTAATGGGGTTTGTCTGGGGGACTTGGTGATGAAGGGAGTCTAGTAAACAGCTATTCTCTTTTTTATATGTGCCATTTGCCTTTGTAAATGCTTAAGTTCTTCAGGAACAATAAAATTGTTCCTTCTGCCTACCTTGCTCACAGCTGACCCTGTACTAACAAGCAGTCAGGGCACATTGGTGTGATGCTATCATCCTTCTATTGCGCCCAGCTCTGTGACATGGTGTGACACTGTAGGGATCTCGGGTAGGGTCTGCTGACCATGCAGAGAATGATGCTGTTTAAACACTGAGTGTGTCACCTATGTGAGGTCATTGGTGACCTGAGAAAGTTTTCCCGTGGTATCATTTTATGCCCTTGGGACACATGAGTGCCAGGGAGAACTTTATCCCAATGGATAAATACCTGTTGATGATTTTGGTGATAGTGGCACTAAGTAGTATAAAGTAGCAAAAACTTAGTCTACTGTCCTCTCCTATACCTGTCCCTCCAACCCAGTAGGATTTGGTTCATGTCAGGTCTAGACCAAATGTGCCTTTTCCTTAGACCCATATTTTGGACACCAGGGCAACTCTGAGCCTATAGTCACTCTTGTTCAATGGCACTTAAAATTTTTGGAGTTATGAATCCCACTGAAAATCTAATGAAAGAATGAACTCTAGCATAAATAAAGTTTATTTTAGAAATGATCACAGTGTCTTCATAGATTGCCCTGAAGTTCATCTTAGGGTCCTCTAAGGACACTAACTTTTGCTGTTTGATCACCATCTGAGCAGTGTGTGAAGCATGTTACCGAAGTCATCTCAGTCAATCCCTACAGTGACCTTAGACAGGTTCTATGTTATACTCATTCTGCAAGATGAGGAAACAGAGGCATTGAGAGACTCAGTAGCCAGGTTACCCAAGAAGTCAGTACAGGTGCTCAAACTGGAACCTAGGCAGTCTGATGGCAGAGCAGGAGACCCTTGGACTCCAGTTTGAGAACTCTTGCTTTGGAGAATTTGATGTAGTTCCAGGCTGAATTCTAATCCTAAGAAGCATCAGGAATATTGGACAATCATGAGAATACTGAGTCTTTAAGGGGCTTCAGGGTGTGGCCCATAGATCAGCAAGCAGCTTTGATGTCACTTGACAGTTTGTTAGAGATTCAAAATCTCAGATCTCACTTAAGAACTATGGGATTTTTAATAAGATGCTCCAGGAGCTTTGCTTGCACATTAAAGTTTGAGAAGCTTTGGGTCAGATCACTCAGCAGCAGCAATTTTGACACCCTGTGAAACCAGTTTGAGCTTAAAATGAAAGTTTTGGTAACTTTTGTTAATATTTCTGATGGGTCCCAGTGATACAACTGGTAGAAATGGTGGTGTTGGGCAGGAGGTGTTATAGAGAGAGGTGGAGTCAGTACTAAATAAATATGTGTGAGAACAACATAGTGGCACCAAATAGGTCCCCCTGTTCTCATGTAATGGAAGGTCTAGTCAGCACCTTCCTTTAAAATGATACTATTCTAGAATTGAGAAACAAATTTATAAAAATGCCATTTTCACTTGTTACCCATATGCCTTCCAGCAGCACAGGATGATTCTGGGTGATATGAGTGTACGGATAGCCATCAAAGCTTCAGAAAGGACAGCTTTAATTTCTCTGGAATATTTCCTGCCAGGTACCATTTCCACGGCCGGTCTTTAAGAATCAGTGGGGATGTGTCACACCTGGTAAACAGGTGTCTTCCGAACTGATTGCTCAGTGCATCCATTCCTGATATTCCAGCTTTATTTACCTGGCTTCTGACATCAAATGTTGTTATTCCCATATATCTTTGGTGCCAGTGCCTTCCTTAGACTAAATTTTCTCTTGAATTGCTATCATCTTCCATTGGGTTTTGCAAGTAACCTCTTTCTTGTTTTTAAACTATAGTAAATTGAACTTCCTGTGGCTAAATGATGGTATATCCCTGAGGTGGAGCTTTTACTAAACAGTAGTTCTTTATTTTACACTCAGATCTCTCAGGTTCATAGTGGCATAGTGGGATAAAAGGAGTAAAATGCACTCATAGTCATGCATTTTCTGTTAGAACTTGAGACCTGTAAAGAATTTTTATCTAATTTAATAGGTTCTGGAATAGATATTGGGTTTTGGTGATGATGGTGGAGAGATTGTTATTTGAATGTTAAGAGAGCTGTGTGTGTTTTTCTATCTCTGAGCAGGGAGCATGAGATCTATTTAGAGATGTAACCAACAGCTGAGAATGAAGTCTCTGAAAACAAGCAAAAATGTCACTGCTAATAATTTTTATTCCTGTACCGAGTGCTCTATAAAAATGGTGCTAAAAATTTCTCTCTTAAAAAAATCTTATTTCATTATATTTTAAAGTATGGCACAGCTTCTTCAAGTGGTAAAGCTCTAGAGGACGCAATGTTTCAGGATGTTTAATAAGAGAATCTGCATTTGAGTCAACTAAAAAAAATCACACAAGATTGAAATTCCATTTAAATGATTATCAGTGAGACATACTGGTATTTTGTTTGAATATAGTATTGCTTAAGATGCAAAGAAATACACATTCTTGCCATTAGACAAACAAATGTGCCATTTAATATGTGGGACCTACTAGCCCTGAGAATTTTGCTTTCCCTGAAATCATTTGAAACAAGTGATGACTGAAAGAATAAATAATGTGATAACTCTTCAGCTGGGAGAATATTTCAATGTGAGATGTAGATACATTAAGGTATCTTGTTGTGTAGATTAATTTTTTGTTTATTAACCATTAACCCAAAATCAGAGCAAACAGCTCCTTGCCACAGGAATACAGGAACCACTGCAGACCTTGGGAATGTCAGGCAGGAAAATAGATATGAGCGGGGTGGAAAGTGAATAAGCCTACAAAGCCATAGTTAATCAGTTAGAGTGCAAAAAGCCAGGAGTAACTTGTTCTGGAATATTTGAATATTCCCCAGATAAAAGAGGGTACCTCAGCATAGCCCATGTCTTTATTGTGTTAATCATGCAGGCCCAGCTTATTTTTTAACTTTACTTATACACTGTTTTTTTCTCCTTTGGCCCTAATCAAGTAATTTGCAATGTGGGCAAGTAATTGAGCATGTAGGCCCAGCTGTAAACAACATAGTAAAAGGCAGGAAGGATTCCATCTTAAAGATAAGATTGCATTTTAATACCCAGGAAGTTAAGAAGTAAGATTCTTAACTTACTCTTCAGCAAACAAACAATAACTCGGCACACCTTGGGGAGCTGAGAAGTCTTGTTTGATGTGCTTCCAGACCAAGATGCCATACCCCAGGGAGAAATCAGAGCAGTAAATTCCTTGTGTTAAGTTAATTTCAAATATTCAGAAACCACTTAACAAGTTTGAACCCCCAGCCCTTAGTCACATACCTGAAGAATCCTTATAATGGGGAACCTCCAACCTTTCAGGGCACTCCTCTCTCTGAGGTTGCCTGCACTTTGTAAGTGCATAACCTTTTAACTTTAATAAACTCTTTCTTTTCAATCTTTTTTTTTTTTTTGGAGATAATTATTTTTTTATTGAAGGGTAGTTGACACACGGTATTACATTACATTAGTTTCAGGTGTACAACATAGTGATTCAACATTTATATACATGACAATTCTAGGTACCAGCTATCACCATACCAAGCTGTTACAATATCTTGACTATATTCATTACATCCCGGTTACTTATTATTTTACCATTGGAAGTGTATACTTTTTTTTTTTTTTTGTGAGGGCACCTCTCATATTTATTGATCAAATGGTTGTTAACAACAATAAAATTCTGTATAGGGGAGTCAATGCTCAGTGCACAATCATTAATCCACCCCAAGCCTGATTTTCGTCAGTCTCCAATCTTCTGAGGCATAACAAACAAGTTCTTACATGGAGAACAAATTCTTACATAGTGAATAAGTTACATGGTGAACAGTACAAGGGCAGTCATCACAGAAACCTTTGGTTTTGCTCATGCATTATGAACTATAAACAATCAGTTCAAATATGAATACACATTTGGTTTTTATACTTGATTTATATGTGGATACCACATTTCTCTCTTTATTATTATTATTTTTAATAAAATGCTGAAGTGGTAGGTAGATACAAGATAAAGGTAGAAAACATAGTTTAGTGTTGTAAGAGAGCAAATGTAGATGATCAAGTGTGTGCCTGTAGACTATGTGTTAATCCAAGCTAGACAAGGGCAATAAAACATCCACGTATGCAGAAGATTTCTCTCAGAACAGGGGGGTGAGGTTCTAAGCCTCACCTCTGTTGATCCCCAATTTCTCACCTGATGACCCCCCTGCGACTGTGCCTGTCTTAGGTTGTTCCTCCCTTGAGGAATCTTACCCGTCTCTGGCTAACCAGTCATCTTCCGGGGCCATACAGGGAAATGTGAAGTTGGTAAGTGAGAGAGAAGCCTTATTGTTTGAAAAGGTTAGCTTTTTATTTCTTTGCATATTTATGCCCTGTAGCTTCTATGCCCAGCATTTGTCTTGAGGTATCTTTACCACTTGGAAGAATTATGATACTCGGTAAATTTGATATGAGGCATGAATTCTATTTAAGGGTTGTAATTAGGAAGGAAGAAGAAAAGCTATAGAAGTAGCAGGCGGCAGAAAACATGGGAAGATTATTTCTTTGACATATCTTCTTGTAGAGTAACTTCAGCATGTATAGGTTTTAAGCTACTACTTAAATTGCGCACACACATTAACATAATAGGAATATAGTTACATAAACAAAGCATACCTGTAATTACCAGCCATCTCCAGTGAAACCAAGAAAACCAGTTAGGCACCTTAGGCATTTGTGAAAACTTATCTATGATATGGTGGATATTGTCCAACTGAACTTGAACACTCTGAGAGACATCAAACAAATTAAAACAACCCATTCCTGGGGAATGTTCACATCCCTTATATTCTTTTAACAGTAAATAGTCTGTAGTTGTAAGATTTTGGAGAGCTACAATTTGCACTTCTCCTATTTCTTGATGGAGTTCCAACAGTATAGATCCAGTCAAATTTGTTGTTTTACTGTATGCACAGGCCAGCTTAGATATCTCCTTCCTCATTCCCATGGCAAGTCCAGGAACTGGTGGGATGAGTGCATCTACAGCTGTAGCAGTGCGTGGATCTTTGTTGGGGTTTTTTGATGATCATCTTCTGGCATGAGTCTTCCAGAGAGTGCTGATGTTGGAAGTTCTATTACATATCGTATCTTAGTTCATTTTCGGGGTAGCCCAAATAGGCTTTGATCCTCTGTATAAACACAAACAGACATTTTGCCTACACTTTTATATACCCTTTACACTCTTGTGTAGAACTCATTGGAGGTTACCACACAGGAACTGCCCTTTTTTTTTTTTTGGTATCACTAATCTACACTTACATGACGAATATTATGTTTACTAGGCTCTCCCCTATACCAATTCCCCCCTATAAATCCCTTTACAGTCACTGTCCATCAGCATAGCAAAATGTTGTAGAATCACTACTTGCCTTCTCTGTGTTGCATAGCCCTCCCTTTTCTCCTACCCCCCCATGCATGCTAATCTTAATACCCCCCTACTTCTCCCCCCCATTATCCCTCCCTACCCACCCATCCTCCCCAGTCCCCTTCCCTTTGGTACCTGTTAGTCCATTCTTGAGTTCTGTGAATCTGCTGCTATTTTGTTCCTTCAGTTTTTCCTTTGTTCTTATATTCCACAGATAAGTGAAATCATTTGGTATTTCTCTTTCTCCGCTTGGCTTGTTTCACTGAGCATAATACCCTCCAGCTCCATCCATGTTGCTGCAAATGGTTGGATTTGCCCTTTTCTTATGGCTGAGTAGTATTCCATTGTGTATATGTACCACATCTTCTTTATCCATTCATTTATCGATGGACATTTAGGTTGCTTCCAATTCTTGGCTACTGTAAATAGTGCTGCGATAAACATAGGGGTGCACTGATCTTTCTCATACTTGATTGCTGCATTCTTAGGGTAAATTCCTAGGAGTGCAATTCCTGGGTCAAATGGTATGTCTGTTTTGAGCATTTTGATGTACCTCCATACTGCTTTCCACAATGGTTGAACTAACTTACATTCCCACCAGCAGTGTAGGAGGGTTCCCCTTTCTCCACAGCCTCGCCAGCATTTGTTGTTGTTTGTCTTTTGGATGGCAGCCATCCTTACTGGTGTGAGGTGATACCTCATTGTAGTTTTAATTTGCATTTCTCTGATAATTAGCGATGTGGAGCATCTTTTCATGTGTCTGTTGGCCATCTGTATTTCTTTTTTGGAGAACTGTCTGTTCAGTTCCTCTGCCCATTTTTTAATTGGGTTATTTGTTTTTTGTTTGTTGAGGCGTGTGACCTCTTTATATATTCTGGACGTCAAGCCTTTATCGGATGTGTCATTTTCAAATATATTCTCCCATACTGTAGGGATCCTTCTTGTTCTATTGATGGTGTCTTTTGCTGTACAGAAGCTTTTCAGCTTAATATAGTCCCATGTATTCATTTTTGCTGTTGTTTTCCCTGCCCGGGGAGATATGTTCAAGAACAGATCACTCATGTTTATGTCTAAGAGGATTTTGCCTATGTTGTCTTCCAAGAGTTTAATGGTTTCATGACTTACATTCAGGTCTTTGATCCATTTTGAGTTTACTTTTGTATATGGGGTTAGACGATGGTCAGTTTAATTTTCCTACATGTAGCTGTCCAGTTTTGCCAGCACCATCTGTTGAAGAGACTGTCATTTCGCCATTGTATGTCCATGGCTCCTTTATCAAATATTAATTGACCATATATGTCTAGGTTAATGTCTGGTTTCTCTAGACTGTTCCATTGGTCTGTGGCTCTGCTCTTGTGCCAGTACCAAGTTGTCTTGATTACTATGGCTTTATAGTAGAGCTTGAAGTTGGGGAGTGAGATCCCCCCTACTTTATTCTTCTTTCTCAGGATTGCTTTGGCTATTCGGGGTCTTTGGTGTTTCCATATGAATTTTTGAATTATTTGTTCCAGTTCATTGAAGAATGTTGCTGGTAGTTTCATAGGGATTGCATCAAATCTGTATATTGCTTTGGGCAGGATGGCCATTTTGACGATATTAATTCTTCCTAGCCATGAGCATGGGATGAGTTTCCATCTGTTAGTGTCCCCTTTAATTTCTCTTAAGAGTGACTTGTAGTTTTCAGAGTATAAGTCTTTCACTTCCTTGGTTAGGTTTATTCCTAGGTATTTTATTTTTTTTTGATGCAATTGTGAATGGAGCTGTTTTCCTGATTTCTCTTTCTGTTGCTTCATTTTTAGTATATAGGAAAGCCACAGATTTCTGTGTGTTGATTTTGTATCCTGCAACTTTGCTGTATTCCAATATCAGTTCTAGTAGTTTTGGGGTGGAGTCTTTAGGGTTTTTTATGTACAGTATCATGTCATCTGCAAATAGTGACAGTTTAACTTCTTCTTTACCAATCTGGATTCCTTGTATTTCTTTGTTTTGTCTGATTGCCATGGCTAGGACCTCCAGTACTATGTTAAATAACAGTGGAGAGCGTGGGCATCCCTGTCTAGTTCCCGATCTCAGAGGAAATGCTTTCAGCTTCTCGCTGTTCAATATAATGTTGGCTGTGGGTTTTTCATAGATGGCCTTTATTATGTTGAGGTACTTGCCCTCTATTCCCATTTTGCTGAGAGTTTTTATCATGAATGGATGTTGAACTTTGTCAAATGGTTTTTAGCATCTATGGAGATGATCATGTGGTTTTTGTCTTTCTTTTTGTTAAT
Organism: Manis pentadactyla; assembly: GCF_030020395.1. Lineage (NCBI taxonomy): Eukaryota > Metazoa > Chordata > Mammalia > Pholidota > Manidae > Manis > Manis pentadactyla. The sequence continues at coordinate 84,536,805 of NC_080031.1, forward strand.
GTGGTGGATGATGTTGATGTATTTTTGAATGTTGTACCATCCTTGCATCCCTGGGATGAATCCCACTTGGTCATGGTGTATGATCCTTTTGATGTATTTTTGAATTCAGTTTGCTAATATTTCGTTGAGTATTTTTGCATCTACATTCATCAGGGATATTGGTCTGTAGTTTTCTTTTTTGGTGGGGTCTTTGCCTGGTTTTGGTATTAGGGTGATGTTAGCTTCATAGAATGTGTTTGGGAGTATCCCCTCCTCCTCTATTTTTTGGAAAACTCTAAGGAGAATGGGTATTATGTCTTCCCTGTATGTCTGATAAAATTCCGAGGTAAATCCATCTGGCCCGGGGGTTTTGTTCTTTGGTAGTTTTTTGATTACCGCTTCAATTTCGTTGCTGGTAATTGGTCTGTTTAGATTTTCTGTTTCTTTCTGGGTCAGTCGTAGAAGGTTGTATTTTTCTAGGAAGTTGTCCATTTCTCCTAGGTTTCCCAGCTTGTTAGCATATAGGTTTTCATAGTATTCTCTAATAATTCTTTGTATTTCTGTGGGGTCCGTCGTGATTTTTCCTTTCTCATTTCTGATACTGTTGATTTGTGTTGACTCTCTTTTCTTCTTAATAAGTCTGGCTGGAGGCTTATCTGTTTTGTTTATTTTCTTGAAAAACCAGCTCTTGGTTTCATTGATTTTTGCTATTGTTTTATTCTTCTCAATTTTATTTATTTCTTCTCTAATCTTTATTATGTCCCTCCTTCTGCTGACCTTAGGCCTCATTTGTTCTTCTTTTTCCAATTTCGATAATTGTGACATTAGATCATTCATTTGGGATTGTTCTCCCTTTTTAAAATATGCTTGGATTGCTATATACTTTCCTCTGAAGACTGCTTTTGCTGCGTCCCACAGAAGTTGGGGCTTAGTGTTGTTGTTGTCATTTGTTTCCATATATTGCTGGATCTCCATTTTGATTTGGTCATTGATCCATTGATTATTTAGGAGCATATTGTTAATCCTCCATGAGTTTGTGAGCCTCTTTGCTTTATTTGAACAGTTTATTTCTAGTTTTATGCCTTTGTGGTCTGAAAAGTTGGTTGGTAGGATTTCAATCTTTTGGAATTTTCTGAGGCTCTTTTTGTGGCCTAGTATGTGGTCTATTCTGGAGAATGTTCCATATGCACTTGAGAAGAATGTATGTCCTGTTGCTTTTGGATGTAGAGTTCTATAGATGTCTATTTGGTCCATCTGCTCTACTGTGTTGTTCAGTGCTTCCATGTCCTTACTTATTTTCTGCCCAGTGGATCTATCCTTTGGGGTGAGTGGTGTGTTGAAGTCTCCTAGAATGAATGCATTGCAGTCTATCTCCGCCTTTAGTTCTGTTAGTATTTGTTTCACATATGCTGGTGCTCCTGTGTAGGGTGCATATATATTTAGAATGGTTATATTCTCTTGTTGGACTGAGCCCTTTATCATTATGTAGTGTCCTTCTTTATCTCGTTACTTTCTTTGTTTTGAAGTCTATTTTGTCTGATATTAGTACTGCAACCCCTGCTTTCTTCTCGCTGTTGTTTGCTTGAAATATGTTTTTCCATCCCTTGACTTTTAGTCTGTACATGTCTTTGGGTTTGAGGTGAGTTTCTTGTAAGCAGCATATAGACGGATCTTGCTTTTTTATCCATTCTATTACTCTATGTCTTTTGATTGGTGCATTCAGCCCATTAACATTTAGGGTGACTATCGAAAGATATGTACTTATTGCCATTGCGGGCTTTAAATTCGTGGTTACCAAAGGTTCAAGGTTCGCCTCTTTAGTATCTTACTGCCTAACTTAGCTCACTTATTGAGCTGTTATATACACTGTCTGGAGATTCTTTTCTTCTCTCCCTTCTTATTCCTCCTCCTCGATTCTTCATCTTTTGGGTGTTTTGTGCTGTGCTCTTTCTAGGAGTGCTCCCATCTAGAGCAGTCCCTGTAAGATGTTCTGTAGAGGTGGTTTGTGGGAGGCAAATTCCCTCAGCTTTTGTTTGTCTGGGAATTGTTTAATCCCACCATCATATATGAATGATAGTCGTGCTGAATACAGTATCCTTGGTTCAAGGCCCTTCTGTTTCATTGTATTAAATATATCATGCCAATCTCTTCTGGCCTGTAGGGTTTCTGTTGAGAAGTCTGATGTTAGCCTGATGGGTTTTCCTTTATAGGTGACCTTTTTCTCTCTAGCTGCCTTTGAAACTCTGTCCTTGTCCTTGATCTTTGCCATTTTAATTATTATGTGTCTTGGTGTTGTCCTCCTTGGATCCTTTCTGTTGGGGGTTCTGTGTATTTCCGTGGTCTGTTCGATTATTTCCCCCCCCCAGTTTGGGGAAGTTTTCAGCAATTATTTCTTCTAAGATACTTTCCATCTCTTTTCCTCTCTCTTCTTCTTCTGGAACCCCTATAATACGGATATTGTTCCTTTTGGATTGGTCTCACAGTTCTCTTAACATTGTTTCATTCCTGGAGATCCTTTTATCTCTCTCTATGTCAGCTTCTATGCGTTCCTGTTCTCTGGTTTCAATTCCATCAATGGCCTCTTGCATTCTATCCATTCTGCTTATAAACCCTTCCAGAGTTTGTTTCATTTCTGCGATCTCCTTTCTGGCATCTGTGATCTCCCTCCAGACTTCATCCCATTTCTCTTGCATATTTCTCTGCATCTCTGTCAGCATGTTTATGATTCTTATTTTGAATTCTTTGTCAGGAAGACTGGTTAGGTCTGTCTCCTTCTCCGGTGTTGTCTCTGTGATCTTTGTCTGCCTGTAGCTTTGCCTTTTCATGGTGATAGGAATAGTTTGCAGAGCTGGGATGAGTGACGGCTGGAAGGACTTCCCTTCCTGTTGGTTTGTGGCCCTCCTCTCCTGGGAGAACAGCGACCTCTAGTGGCTTGTGCTGCACAGCTGCGCGCAGACAGGGTTTCTGCTTCCTGCCCGGTTGCTATGGAGTTTATCTCCGCTGTTGCTGTGGGCGTGGCCTGGCTTGGGCAGCTACTCCAAAGTGGTGGAGTCGCGTTGGAGCAGGAGCGGCTGGGAGGCTATTTATCTTGGTAAGGGGCCTCCCTGCTCCCTGCAGCCCAGGGGTTAGGGTGCCCAGAGATCCCCGGATTCCCTACCTCTGGATTAAGTGTCCCGCCCTGCCCCTTTAAGACTTCCAAAAAGCACCCGCCAAAACAAAACAACGACCACAAAAAAAAAAAAAAAAAAAATTTAAATTAAAAAAAAAAAAGTGGCCCCTCGTTTTTCTTTATTCTCCAGCGCCAGCCTCAGGCATCTGCTCACCGGTCTTGCTGCCCTGTTTCCCTATTATTGGGGGCCCTGTCCCTTTAAGACTTCCAAAAAGTGCTCACCAAAACAAAACAGCAAAAAAAAAAAAAAATGATCATGCGCTTTTCTTATGTCCTCCTTCACCCGGCCTCCGGTGCCCGTTCACTGTTCTTGCTGTCCTGTTTCCGTAGCATCCAGGGCCCCCTGGGCACGTACTGTGTCTGCGCTCTGGTCTGGATGGCTGGGGCTGGGTGTTCGGCAGTCCTGGGCTCCGTCTCCCTCCCGCTCTGCCTGCTCTTCTCCCGCCGGGAGCTGGGGGGAGGGGCGCTTGGCTCCCGCGGGGCCGGGGCTTGTATCTTACCCCCTTCGCGGGTTCTCTCAGGTGCGGATGTGGTCTGGATATTGTCCTGTGTCCTCTGGTCTTTATTCTAGGAAGGGTTGTCTTTGTTATATTTTCATAGATATATGTGGTTTTGGGAGGAGATTTCCGCTGCTCTACTCACGCTGCCATCTTCCGCCCCTCTTTCTTTTCAATCTTTAAGGGTGCATCTGAAGTCCCCTGTACTCTATAAGTACATCTTTGACTTTTCCCAATCTTTAGAGGCACCTATTCTCTGGGACAGCCCACATTCCCCTTTCTCCAAGTGTGCTCCTTTTTGCCTTAAATTTCTCTCTGCTCAACTTAAAGCATATTGTCTGCCCCTTTCCAGTGGTGTTTTTGTTACTTTGCTTTGTCATTCTAATCCTCTGGATTTCAGCTTAAACCTTCACTCTCTCTGTCCTATCTCAGACAAGAAGGGAGGGGCTGCTGAGAGCTCAGACCTGGGCTTGCAAATTACCATCGCCTAGGTGACCCCAAGCTGCAGCTTACAGTCATGCTCTTTAGTAGCCTGCCTGAAAGTCTCCCTTTTTCACCTATAGGAAGTTGGTAGAACGTAATCTCACTCCATCCAGTGCTCTGTAGCTCCCCCAAAGCCTGGGACGATAGGGACTCAGTTCCCATGCCATGCAGATCCAAGCGGACACTGGATGCCAGGTGACACTGGCTTGAGGACTTAGCAGGGGTTGTGCCCCATGCTGAGGAGCTGTTCAATGAACTTTCTTTATTATTCTATTCTGTCATTCCCTAACATTCTCTCTTCAATGAATTCCTCACCTCATACTCTGACTTCCTTGTGTCTAGGAACTGAACTCCCCCTAACAGGAATATCAACATGCTAATCACCTTAAAAAAACTGTAGAACAGAAGATACTAAGTTGCATGTTTACTTACACCACCTGGGAGTGTTTCATCATTGGGAAATACCTCATATAAACTAAATAACATTAACCCATACTATGCTTAGGTCCAAAGCTTGAAGCCACTAAATTAAAAGTTGCCAAAGGAGACAAAAATACACCAACTGTGGGATCACCTGTTTGTCATCTGCTGACTTTTTACTAGTGGTCACCAGAATCATTCAGATTTCTGTAAGCAGTATCCTTCCACAAGGGGAGAAAGTCCAGAATATTGCACAACATTACTTGGTAGTTGTGAAAAATACAGTAAACAGAGAAGCTGTCGGGCCCCTTAATTAAAGCTCCCAGTGTAACTCTTTTGCATATGCAAATTATCATCAGTGGTCTCCTTTGTGTGGAAAGGTTAAGGTGGGTGAGTCAGCATTATTTAAAAAGAAAGAGAAAATCTTGTCGATGAGTCAAATAAAGTATTTATTTAGTTTATTTACTGTTTTTGCTTGCACCTCAGGCTGTAGGTAGTACCCACACTGCCAGGGAGATCTTTTGATTGATCCCTGTAAACACTAGGATGCCACATACTGAAGGATCTGGAATATACTGATGGTGTCTGTGTATGTCTTTTGGGGTGCTTTGTTGCAAATACCACAAAAACATTTATGCTGGTGACATTCGAGGGGAATGTCATGAAAATAAATTATCTCTGATGTTTCTCATGCTGATCTGTCAGCAGCCTTGAAATTGAGGAAAATGTGGTTTGAAAGGAAGAAATAGGAGAAGTATGAGAAGGTGATCAGGGAGCAGGAACATGGGAACGATGACCTGTCAACAAGTCAGAGTGATGGGAGGGCAGTAAGATTTTAATGGAAGAGAGTCTGAGAAAACAAGGAATTAGAGAAACAAAGATAAATGGACAGAAAAAGAGTGTTTGTTGTCAATTTTTTCTTTAGGATTCCAGCTTCTCAAAAAGTATTTTTTTAAGTTAATGTTTGTAAGCAATTCCTGTGTGCATCTGGCACTGTACTAAATACCTTATTTTTAATTTTATTATTATACTTTATTATTACAACCCTGTGAGGAAGCAGTGAAGCAAATAAATACTGTTTAAATGTGTGAGCCCTGGGACTTGATTGTCTTGGGTTGGAATCCCTGTGTGGCATCTTTTTGCTCTGTGATCTTGGGCATGATAACCTTTCTGAACCCCAGTTTCTGTATCTGAAAATAGTGATAATATTATATGTATCTCATAAGGTTAGGATGGGGATTAGTAGGTTAAAATAAGTAAGGCATTAAAACAGAGTCTACAGGGCAACACTCAGTAAAAGTTGGCCATTGTTATTACCTTTATTAACATTCCAATGTAATAGCTGAGGCTCAGGAAAGTGAAGATATAGTCTCAAGAAGTCTCAGCTAGTTTTAAACCCAGGTGAATCTGACTTGAGACCCTATGCTTTGAATCCACATCCCATCAGGAGAGAGAAGACCTCCTTTGTAATTGTAATTCTTTTTATAAAGTTACTTCAACTCTGATTTTGCTTAGATTCTTTCTAAAGCAGATCCTATGACAAGGGCTTGATGAATGGTTCTCCAGGAGTATGACTTTTCTTGTATTAATATTTATTAATTAACTACTGTAACCAACTCCAGTAAAGCAAAATAGGGATAAGGAACTGGGGAGAGTGAAACAGGGAGAAGGAAGCATCCAAAGATGTGTGTTTAAGAAAATGGCTGGGAGCAGCGGGGCCTCTGTGCTGCCAGGGCCGCACTGGAGTTGTATGGAGTCTGTCTCAGAATCGTCCACCGGGGATGGGGCAAGCGGAGTGTTTATTTACCGGTTCTTACTCTCTGTTGATTAAGAATTGCTCTGAGCTTATTAACGTCTTTGCACTTGTAGCTTTGCAGTGACCCAGAGAAGTCCAGAATCTCAGCAGGCAGAGAGACTGGGGCCGAAATCAAGTGGAAGGCAGTCAGCAAGCTGAGGTGTGCCACTTCGGCAAAGGTTAAACTTGCAGCACAGCTGGTGGCCACACGTATTTGAGCAAAGAGGTGGGCGAAGGGGTGTAGTAAAAGGCATTTGACACACTCCCCTTAAGTGTAAACCTTGATTATATGAGATATTTCTCCATGTTTGTGCTTGTAAATGTTCTGTCATTAGCCCTGGGTTATTGAGGAGATTATGTGAAAGTGCTCTGAAAATATAAATTGTATAAAACAACGATATACATGTTATATTGAGATCTCCAAAGTTGAAGGTCAAGCAGCAATCGAACAATTTTTTTTTAACTCATCAGTCTATGGCTACTTTGGAAATCAGTACCTCTGTCATTTCACTCTGTTACTGTATCTGGATTTCAGCAGAAGAAAATCACCTTGGGGATCCAACAGGGCACACATGACCAAATGCCAGATCGGTTGTTGATGTGACCCCTGAATCGGAAAAGTCCAAACAGTTCACCTGCTTAGTCATTTGGCTACCTTTTGGATGCTGGATGCCTAATTTTCTAAGGTAAAAATTAAATAGAACAGAGTAAAAGTTCATCCTAACTAGGTTAAAATCTGAGCCAGTTTGGCACTTCTTATATTTAGTGAAAATCAATCTGTGCTCTTCTTTTAGAACTAAAATACAGTTTTGAAATGTTTAATTTTCATGAAGTGTTGTCTTCCTGTTTCCTGTGGTATGCTGGTCATGTTATTTAACATCTCTGGCCTTCAATTTCCTCATTGCAAAATTAGGATAATATTAATATCTAATCCAGTGATGATTACAACAATGACTGTAATGTGTTTAGAAGAGTGCCTGGAACATGCAGATATTCAATACACATTAGCTGTTCTTCTTATTATAATAATTATTTGTTTTGATGAAGATCTGGAAGCTCTATTTTTTAAGTGGTTAAATGTAATGGTTATTTTTATCGATCCAGTTGAATAAGCTGCACTAATCTAACATTTCATATGAAATATAAAAACTCTGAGAATCATCTTGATGTCCTGGTTGAGGGATAAGTTTAAAATCTTTTGACTCCCTGAGGAGCCCTCTGATATCATGAAAGCACATAGCCTTTCTAAAGTTGATTTTCAAAACAGAAAATTGATAGCCCTGTCCATAACTGATTTAGAAACCATTTGAAAAGGTCAAGTACCTTGGAAAGGAATAATGATTTTGATTATAATGTTTTGTATTTATAGTGGTTGCTTGCCCCTCAGAGAGCTTGAAGTGCCTTGTGTTTGTATTCCATGCACCCTGTGAAGGAGATCTGGGCACACATGGTATCCATGTGGTAGGGCTCCATCTTGGAGATGAGGTAAAAGAATAGAAGTGTAGCCCAGTGTAATGAATCAGCTTCTGAATAAGCTGATAAGAAAGACTGGGTGCCTCCTCCTTTGCTGTTACTGGGAAGTTCAAACCACACAAGCCCCTGCCCCAGGACCCCTCTTGTCAACCTCACCCTCTAACCACATTAAAACCCCATGTCAGTCTCTTTTCCCTTTATCACAAGGCATTTTCAGACCGGTTTGAGCAGGCTGCCCTGCCCCCCCCAAGAAAACCTCATTATGTAGGTAATTAATGTTTTCCTACTCACTAGCTGTGTGTCAACGGTCTTAACATTCCAACAGAATTGTGCCGTGGTGGGGGGAGTTTCATTCTTTTTTCTTCAGAGCCTCTACAACACACAGATATTGAACAGAAACAAGGTTCCCTGGAGAAATGTCTGAGTCCAGGTCTGCGGCAAGGAAAATACAAGCCAAGTCTGCATATTTTGTCTTGCCCTAAAGCAAGGCAGTGCTTAAAGACGAATGAGGTCATGTCAGAAGGATAACAGAAGCCAGATGAAGGAACTTCCACTTGCCAAAATGGGACAATTTGAGCATTGAAAAGAATAATGTTGGTAATGCATTAAATCACACTGAACATAAATCTATAATGATACAGAGAGAGAAGAGGGGAGAGACAGGAAATAAAGGGTGGAAACTCTTCTTTATAGATTATTTACTAAAAAATGTTGAAAAAGAGCACTTTTAAAAATTGCCATTTTGTAGCCAAATGTGATTCAAGCAGCAGTCATCAAAGAATATTAAAACGTTTGAGTAAAATTTTGGGGTAACAGGATATTCACATGGACTCAGAGTATTATTCCATGGATTATGTGTTTCAATTGCCAGGGAAAATTAACCTGTATCATAGAAACATGATATAATAGGAGGTATATAATATCGCCCAAGCACTAGGTAGTATTAATGGCAAAGTATTTCACCTGAAAAAAAAGGTGAGGAAGAATGAAATACAGAATGTGGGCATGGAGGTAAGATAACTGTCCTGAATTGTTCAATGTCATGAAAAGAGTGCTCTTCTGGAAGAGATTAAAAATATTAAGAGACATAAGCAAAGGCAGTGTGTGAATCTTGTTTTAATTCTATATTGAAAAAGTAAAACAATTTTAAAACACAATTTTGGTCAATTGGGAAATTTGAATGTGGATATAAGAAAGTGATACTTTGGCATATTACATAGGAGAATACATTTATTCCTAGCAGATGTGTAGTATTCAGGAATGAACTGCCATGATGTCTGTAACATAATGTTTCAGCAAAAAGGTATGCATATACTTATGTAAAAGGATAGATTAGTCTAGAAATAGGAAAACAGAAAGAAAGGAAGGAACATGGAAATTAAAATGAGGGTTGTAAAATGTTAGTATGTTGGTGAATTTGATGAATGGTATTTATTCATTTCTTTCAACTTTTTTGTAGGCTTTAACATTTTTGAATAAAAAAATTAAAATTCTATTGAATAGTAATAGAAAAGAACAGTAATAGAAATAACAGAAGAACTTGAGCAGAAGCTGATACCACCAAAATTCCTTTGTTATTTCTTCTGAAAGCTTAATGGATTTGAACAGAATGTAGAATTTGTACCTGGCAGTTATTTGTAATATATAAAATAAACAGCAATTATTATTATGTCAAAAGACCTACTGCACAGCAATAAAAGGTCATGAAGCAATGCTATTTTCTTCTATCTCTGGCATCTATTTGAATTACTTTGCCCTGAAAGTAGAGTGAATATATGCTCTCTGCCAAGAAGGACAAATAGACAAGTGACTTGGAAATGGAGAGATTTATGGTTGCTGAAAATCACCTTATTGTGGTAGCTCATTAATACCAGGTCTGATTTAAGAGCATCATGCTTGAACTGCAAACAATCCCTGATTTCTGTGATTGGAGAGCCACTGGCAAGACTCACCTGTGATTACCATCTCTTGGCTCAAGGAAGGACGACTGCTTGACAATGACATTTCTGACTTCCTCAGCTTGTGTTAGTACATCTGAAAACCACAGTAATTCCTCATCCCACTTCTGGGCCCTGAGAAAATAACTGACATGCTCATTATCTTTTAAGACCCTGGAGGAATGTTAAGACTGTGGGCAAATGAGTAGTGACCCAGCTCTCGTTGACTTTGCAATGCCTTTCGACAACTTGTTATTGTACTGCCCTTTGCCAAATCTTTCTCCCTCTCTGTTGTCCCTTTTTAAGAAAAAGATGATAACTTATTTCCCCTTTCCTCTACTGATGCAGCTATTATAACCATGCTCTGTGTATGTTAACATTTGTAATATAGCTTTTTGTGGGGTACTTTCTTGTGTATTTATTTGCTAATGTTCCCTAGATTTCAGTCTTTATTTTATTCAGATCATTTCTCCATGGGAGGGAACACAGCTTGCTCTACATAAAAATGAGAACCCATAAGCCAGTTTAATGTGCACAATGAATTTAAGGAATATGAGTTTTGGTAAAAGTGAAACTTCCTTATAAAAATGATTGTTTGTCTCTGAAAGCTGGAAAGTTCCCACCAAATGCAGACTTTCAAAATGAAACCAACCTGTTGTTTCAATGTCATGTGAATGTTTCCAGATACCTGAGAGAGAGAAGCCTGAAATCACATTCAGATGACGCAGGTTTGGATCCTGAATTTGCCACCAGTAAATGTGTAGCCTTTGAACAAACTGCCAGGCTTGTTTGAACCACAGTTTTGCCAAGTGGGTACCATCATCCACACCATGCAGGGATATTGTTATTTAAAGGATTGAATGATGATGATAATGTCTATCAAAGAGCCTGGAAGCACTAGGCTTCTAACACATGTTGGTCGAGTTTGAATCTATTGAGAATCCCTACTAGGCAAATAATCCTTATGGAAAGGAAATTCACACCCTGACAAATGGTAGCCGAACAGGAAGTTTTATCTTTACCAGACAGAGAGTCTGGAGGTAGATTCTGCTTGTTCTATTCAGGGGCTTAGTAATACCAGGGCTGGGTGGCAGCTCTGGGGTTCTCCTGGCCTTTTCTTAACAGTCATCACAAGATGAAGGCTGCATCTCCCCTCATCAAATCAGTGATCTTAGCAGGAGGAGGAGGGGAAGAGCAGTGACCCATGATTGTCTCTTTGATCATGAAAACAGATTTTCCAGAAGCCCCAGCTGACCGCTGCTTACACTTTTCTGGCCAGCACTGTTACATGGCCTGCCCTGGCTGTGATAGAGGCTGGAAAGGGAGTGTTTAACTTCCCCCGCCTCTGCCATGAAGTGGGGCAAGGGAGGAGATGGCTGGAAATGGAATGGGCGGTCAACTAAAAAATGGCTATTTTAATAACCACACAGGGTTATTTGAGGAAGTAGGAAGGCAGTGTAAAGGGATCAGTGGTCTTCATCAGCTGTGCCACATGCCACCTGATGACCTTGAATGGGTTTCTTCATGTTCTGAGCCTCAGCTTCCATATTTGTAGTAAAGGGTTAATAATCACCTTTCAGGGTAGCTGTAAAGATAATGTGTGTGTGTGTGTGTGTGTGTAATACATGCTGGATATATATACTGGAGATATATTCTGTATAGTCTGGAGATGTCTTTTTATCATAAGCATGTCTCAAATATTACGAGGGATATGCTTATACTAAAATAATATCCATTTGTATATCTGAAATTCAAATGTAACTGCATCTTATTTATTTGCTTGTTTGTTTGTTTGTCTGCTGCTTAATCTGGCGACCTTACCACCATGCAGATCCTCAGAGCTGCTGCAGTCAGTTACAGGAGCCTGGCTGTGTCCTCCAGAGTCGGAAGAGAAAGCAAGACCCCAGATAAATAGCCATCATTTTGTTTTTCCTACTTTTTCCCAATAACATAACAAATTGGTCTTCCTTTCTGCATCTTAGGGTGGCAAAAATGAAACCTTGTGTAAATACAGTTACCCTATTAGCTGATGAACATTTCTTTGCTATGATCAACTTGACTTCTTGTGACCTTGCACATAGTAAACTGGCCTGGAGGATAGGGTATAGGGATATACAAGGTTCCTGCTACAGAAAATTGCACCAGATTTCAAGGCGTAAGAGATGGGTTTCGACCAGGATCCACCACAACTAGTGTTGGGACTACTCACAATGTACTTATCCTTTATATATTATAAAAGGGGGCACTTGCCCTTTATATATACCCAATGCACTTACCTTTCATATGTTTATAAAAGGGGGCACTTATCCTTTATATAACCAATGTGCTTGTCCTTTATATATTTATTAAAAGGGGCACTTATCCTTCATATATACTCAATGAATTTAACCTTTTATACTTTTATTTTCTTCAGTATATAAGGGGTGTAACATTTACCTCATAGAATTTTAGTTGATATCAAATGAGGTCATCTATGTGAAAGGACACCATAAATATGAATATTTATTGAATCAGAAGCTAAAACTGGGGTCAAACTCAAGAGAAGCATTTGTTGACTTAGGGGTAATTTGGGCATTTAATAATTTTTTAGGAATTTATCCACTATCTACCTTTAAAAGTTTATTAATATATGGTATGTAAGCAGTTCATTAATTGCTAATATTATGATTGTCTATATAAAGGAATTAATAGAATCCAGAGTGAAGCTGTTGCTGGATTCAACATCAACCTATAAAAATCAAAAACATTTCTCTATTCCAGCAATAATTAATTAGAAAACTCCAGAAAAATAATATTCCATTCATAATTGCAATACATAAAGCATCCGGGAGTTAAAGTAGCCTAGAATATATAAGGGCTTTATGGAGAAACTTAAAAATTGTAATTTTCAAAAAGATATCAATGACTTTCATGAAAATATAAAATGAACATGTGTCAAAGCTTTTAAACTCATTAATTAATGGAGGAACCAATAGGAGGTTATGGTCAATTCAAAGAGCACTTAGGAAGCCAGGGATTTATAGGCTTCTATATAAATCTATAAAAGATTGCTGAATTAGTTATAAAACAAGTGTCCCACAGACCGTAGCTCTTTGGAGTTATCTATCAGACACAAAATTATTTGCATCTATTGGCATGCTGAAGAGAATACTGAGAGAAATGCATTCTAAATCAACAATATTAAGTTGACAAAAATTAGAAATCTGGATAATGCCGAGTGTTGCCAGGGAAGCAGGTATGCAGGAAGCTTCGTTGGGGAGTAGAATGGGATGGCCACTCTGGAGAACAGCCTGGCCTGGTGTAAGCAAATTAAATATACATATATATATACACTATGCCCTGGCAAATGTACCCCAAAGAAAATTCTTAAACCTGAAATATATGAAGATATTTATTGTAGTGTTGTTTGCAAAGGTGGGAGTAGGTGGCAGTCGGATAGACAGGCAATACGTTGAGATTACATATCATGTTTTATTATGCAGCATTAGAAGGAACACATCTGATATATAGAAAGAAGTAAGATTTGATCTAAAAAAGAAAGTGCTTAGTCCAAAAAAGTAGAAACTGAATAAGATCTATAAGAATTTTCAGTTTAAAATAAATGCCAACAAAAATCACACATTTTTAAGCACTTAAAAAGGAACATACTAGAATGGTTACCTTGGAGATGGGGATAAAATGGAATAAATAAATATTAACAGTAGAGAGCCTCAATTAATTGATAATAATAATGTGCCTTGAACTGAGGAGTACTACTAATTCAACCCTGTACAGCTGATGAACCAATAAAATAAATTATACTAGTGCATGGGAGGAACCTCAGCATTCATTGCTATTAGAGAGGCACACCTTGCTTACTCCTTGTCTCTGTTCAAATCTGCCACCACGTTTGCCTTCCAGAGTGTGGCCCATCTGGGAGCTTGCTATGGGCTGATTCAGGATTTTCATGTGCTCTGAGGTCAGAGACCAGCAATGGAAAAAATCGCCTGTAAAATCAAAACAGTTCTGGTCTCTGCTTCTGTGCATATTGTTAAAATGCTGCAAAATTTTTGGACATTGTCTTTGCTAGAAATTACCACGTCATTTCTATATTTGTTTGCCTCCCTGTTTTTCTAGTAAATCACTTTTATGTTTAGTAACAACGTATGTTTCTATGATTCTCCAGTATGCAAATCACTTCGATGAAACTTTATTTTATCTTTACTACAACGCAGCCAGAGGCCCTAACATGCTTCTTTTCTGGTTGAGAAAACACAGGCTAAGAGAGACCAAATAATTTCCAAAGTGTCACATACCCAGGAAGTGATGGAAACAGAACTTAACATCAACTCTTCTGGTTCCCCACATTTTAATCTAATATTTCAGGCTGCTTTAATGCAAAATAAAATCTTTAGCTATAACTGAATTTCAAGTAATTGAAGAAAAAAATTAATGAAATTCTTATTCACCTTTCTATTGCTATTTGTGCAGAAATTAACTGAGAATTAATTGGTCAAGATTCAGTAGATAGGACAACCAGGAAAAGGCAGTTTTCAGGTGGAAGTCTGAAATGCAGTGATAAATAACAACATTCCCTGGTCATCCACTACTATTTGGAAACTGCAATGCATTTTATAATGAATTAGGAATTTCAGCTTGTCCAAATACATTAGGCCATGAACTGCAATGTTCTGTACTGTTATCTAGCATGCAGTTTCCAGAAAAATAATATTTATGGTATTGAATATCTCAAAATCAGAAATTTTTTTAGGCACGTATGTAATTTAATTTTGCAAAATAACAGACATGAAGAAACTGATTAAAATAGAACTTACACTCTAAAGAAAAGGCAACAACAATCTAATGTAATTGGGCCTGGGGGTTTTGTCCATGTGTCTTGTACAAGGCAAGACTATTCTCACTTCTCTTGGGAACCATGCAATGCACACAGCCTCCCACTGTGCCTCACAACAATCAGAACAATCTGATTATTTTGGACTTCTCCTACACCTCTTCCATATTTGCTTTTAGAATGAAGACACACACACTGTCTGAACTGGCCCCAACTACCTTGCAAACCTTATTTACAGCACTCCTTGCCAACCCCAACCTTAATCTAGAGTCAATTCACGGTCCTTCCACCTCTTCAAATGTGCTGTGTCCTCCCATCGTGGCCCTCTGTTGTATGTGCTTCCCCTGGCTGGAATCTTCTGGAATGTTCTTCAACTGCCTTCGTCTGCTGAGTTCTCATTCCTTCCTCAGATCTCAAATCAGAAGTCATTTCCTCCAGAAGTCTCTGGATACCTGGTCTAAGCCAGGTCCTGCTGATATAGGCTCTCAGTCAACCAGATCTCTCCTTTGGATCACTTTTGCAGTTTGTAATTGTACATTCATTAATGGGATTATTTGCTTAATTTTTGTCCTGTTGCCCTCAATAAACTACATGTTCCAGAAGAATTTGTTGCTTAAGACATTATTTTTACTTTCCTTCACCATTTCCTCACTCTGTATCTAGTGTCCTGATGTTTGCTGGGGACATTGGTCATTTATTTTGACTCTTCTGCTCCTTTGTACACCTTTCTTGTGTTCGGAGAATTCTTCACCTTGTGAGCCCACCATTCACAGTGGCAGAGCCCAGAAACTTGCTTTCCTGGCCATGATACTTTGCCATCAAGTATATGAACCAGGCGGTGACAACCAGCCTTCCAGAGGCACAGTCCGTTGTCTCTGGTACATGGAATCGCCAGTTCAAGCCACGGTGTCATGCTTGGTGGTAGCCCTGGGGCTGGCACAGTCTTATGTCTTCTTTTGGAGATTGTTACTGGAAGAATGGTTACCAAGTCTGCTTCTGTGGCTTTCCCAGAGATTCTGAGTTTTAAATCCTTTAATAAATTATTTTTTTTTCTGCTTTAATGAGCTAGAACCATTTGTGTGGTTTGTAACCAAGGGCCTTGAAATGAATGAATGAATGAATAATGGAATCTCTTTGCTGCCAACACAAATTGGATGTTTTTATGTCTGTGCTACAAAGTTATTGTAAAAGGGACTTATTACAGAAACGATCTGAGTGTTGTCTAGAGACTTGTTATGGCCCAGTATGTTTCAACCATAAAAGACTATAAAATGTTCTTAGATTCATGGAAATATATATATATTACCCTGCTAATATCTATTGCTTAAAATCTTCTGACAAATAGTGTACAGTCTTGTGTGAGCAATTTCAGAATTATTCAGCTCGTAATGCTCTGTACTTGTTGTTCTAGTGTACTTTGCTAAGCTTAAAGAAAAATATTAGGTACTTTTATGTCAAGATTTGTTAGTACTTCATCCATTTTCTACATTGAAAGAAGATATTTCAAATTAAACAAGTAAATTGAAGAAAAACATGTATACATGCTGTGATTCTGTGAATCATACAGAAAAGATTTTGTGAATGAATGTATCTTATAAAAAGAAAAGCAATCACGACTACAGGTTTTTCTGGTAATGAGTTTTGGAATCTTGGATGAAAGACCTGGAAGAGCATAAAATATGGTATAGCTTGCTTATTTAATATGTTAACTGCAGTAACAGGAGCAGTGGCCTAACTATTTAACTGGCCTTTCCTTGAGTCATCTACCATGAAAGAATGACAAAAATTTGTATTAACACCACTCTTTGTCACCATTACAGTTAAGTTGCTCTTGTCTCGTTGTGAAACTCATAGGGTATGATGTTAGATCCATGGAAATATTATTTTTGCTATTCATCTCAGTGTTAATCTGGTTTCTGTTTCTCCAAGACAGTGAGACCATCAGAGGTACTGCTGATGACTGCCAACATGCATCTAAGACCTTTGAGAGAACATAGCTCCCCAGGCAGACTACAGTGACAACTATTAAGAGGTAATACCATAAGACTTAAGTATACTCCTTAGATGGGGCCCCCATGAACTAAACCAGTTAGTACCAAATAAATCAAAGAATATACCTGAAGAGGCATCAACCTGTCTTATCCAAGTAGCTTGTTTGTTAATTTGTTGTATCTGCTACAATACAGAGGTGTTGATCCAGGTACAGCAAAAGATATTTGCTGTGGCACAGACTCCTTCCTCCTTCTTCAGCCACTAAGTAAGCTAAAGAATTCTGACACCAAAAAACCACCTTAGCAAGAACGCCTAGGGACTTTTCTCATGCACTTATGCCCTTAGGAATAGATTCAGTGATAGTTGCCAAAGTTAAGGAGCATTCTCTTCTTGTGCACCAACAGAGAGGAAAAACAAAGGAAATAAAGGTTTCATCTTGGTTATGAATTGTGTCCTTTTACAAGAAGAATGATTCTTATTGAACTTATGCGAACAAATATATTGCCATGAAAATAAGAATGAGTTTCCAAATTCTGGAGGGATCAGATAAAAAGAAAAAGATAAATGCTTAATTTTCATTCACAAAGGTATATTTTACCAAATCACCGATAGCTTAAGAGAAAAAAGCTCCCTTAAATCTGGGAAAACAAAACATTAAAAGAACCAACAGTGTTTCAAACAAAAGTAATAAAAATTATAATCATCCTCATCAGTTCATTCAGTCCCATGTGATTAATTGTTGATCTTGATCTTTTGTTAGCAGTTTTATGAAGCCATCAGTTTATGTGTTAGACTTCTGCAAATTTGTCCCCAGTTCAGTGGTATGATCTAAAAGTTATCAGAAACCTGTACTTGTTAAGAGTCCTTTCCATGCATCTCCTAGAAAATGAATCACTTTTCTGGGAACACTTTTGCAAAAGCATGAGAGTAAAACAATACCTATCTGTAAATGAAATGGCCATTATTAAAAATCTGAGTGTTTATGCTCTGGAATATGGTGGCATGAGTAGGGCAGTGAAATCTCCTCCCCAAACCATGTATGTTTTTGAAAATACAGCAAATACAACTATGCCTAACAGAGAGATCAGAGAATACAGTACACCATCCAGACTACATCTACATGTGCGAGAACTCGGCATCTCACGAAGGGGGTAAGATACAAGCCATGACCCAGCAGGACGCGAGCGCTCCTCCCACCCCAGCCCACCGGAGGGAGGAGAGGAGTCAGAGCGGGGAGGGAGTGGAAGCCCAGAACTGCTAAATAACCAGCCCTAGTGATCCACACTGGGAGCGCAGACACACATTGCATGGCGTGCTGGATATTAGGGAAACGGAAAAGTAAAATCTGCCAGTGGGTCCCCACAGCTGGACCCCTGGGACAAAAAAAAAGCAAGTGATTTTTGAATGCCTTAAAGGAATAGGAGCCTCACTGCTAGACGGAATCATCCCAGCACACTCAGCCCAGCAGCTGGGAATCCCAAGGAACTCCAGACACCCTAACCCACTGGGTAGCAACACAGCTCTGAAGCCCCTCATGGCGATAAACAGCCTGCCATTCATTCCCCCTCCAGCACTGCTGGGCCAACAGCAGCCACCCAGAGCCTCCTCCCCGCATAGCCGCCCATGCCTGATCCAAAAGCCTCCAGCGATGAGCAGCGGCTGGGCGGGCATAGGCAGAGGAAGAAAAAAAGTGGAGCAGCGCATGAAGGGGCATCGTCCTTGCAGGAGAGCACACCGGGTGCACCTGCCTCTCAACGCAGGGCTCTGGGCTACTCTTCCCACCATGGCTCAGGAAATTAACCCAGAGCCTGCTCCCATGGTGCGGGTAACTGGCACAGGCAGCAGAGAGGGGCAGGGTGACCAGCAAGCAGGAAGGGTCTTTGTTCTCCCAGCTGACACACATGCTACCTGCCTGCGACTACCTCTATTGCCATGAAAAGGCAGAAGAATTTGGTCCAGTCCAGGATTATCCAGACAACCTGTGAGAGGGGCCCTGGGGAGATAGATTTAACCAATCTCCCTAAAAAAGATTTCAAAATAAAGGTTATAACCATGCTGATGGATCTGCAGAGAAATATGCAATAACTAAAGGATCAAGTTGAGAGGGAGACCAGATGAGGTTCAAGAGGCTGTTAATGGAATAGAAATAAGAGAACAGGAATACAGAGAAGGTGAGGCAGAGAGAGAGAAAAGGATCTCCAGGAATGAAAGAATATTAAGGGAACTGTGTGACCAATACAAACGGAACAATATTCACCTTATAGAGGTACCAGAAGAAGAGAGAGAGGAAGGGACAGAAAGTGTCTTTGAAGAAATAATTGCTGAAAACTTCCCCAAACTGGGGAAGGAAATAGTATCACAGACCATGGAAGCGCAAAGATCTCCCATGTTGGGACCCGGAGGACAACACCAAGACACATGATAATTACAGTGGCAAAGATCAAAGACAAAGACAGAGTATTAAAGGCAGCCAGAGAGAGAAAAAAGGTCACCTACAAAGGAAAACCCAGCAGGCTATCATCAGACTTCTCAACAGAAACCTTAAAGGCCAGAAGAGAATGGCATGATATATTTAATGCAATGAAACAGAAGGGCCTTGAACCATGAATACTGTATCCAGCACGATTATCATTTAAATATGAAGGAAGGATCAAACAATTCCCAGACAAGCAAAAGTTGAGGGAATTTGCCTCCTACAAACCACCTCTACAGGATATTTTAAAGGGACTCCTCTAGATGGAAGCACTCCAAGGCCAAATAGATGTCACCAGAGAAAATAAAATCACAGCAAAGAAAGCAGACCAACCAAATACTAACTAAATGCAAAAAGTAAAACCAACTATGCACAAACGCAGTCAAAGGAAATACAAAAGAGTACATATTAGAACACCTAACATATAAAGAATGGAGGAGGAGGAATAAGAAGGGAGAGAAATAAAGACTCATCAGACTGTGTTTATAATAGCTTAATAAGCAAGTTAACTTAGACGATTAGATAGTAAAGAAGGTAACCTTGAAGCTTTGGTAACCACAAATCCAAAGCCTGCAATGGCAATAAGTACATATCTTTAAATAATCAACATTAAATGTAAATGGACTGAATGCACTAATCAAAAGAAACAGAGTAATAGAATGGATATAAAAGCAAGACCCATCTATATGCTGCTTACAAGAGACTCACCTCAAACCCAAAGACACACACAGACTAAAAGTCAAGGGATGGAAAAAGATATTTCATGCAAACAATAGAGAGAAAAAAAGCAGGTGTTGCAGTACTTGTACCAGATAAAATAGACTTCAAAACAAAGAAAGTAACAAGAGATAAACGGGCATTACATAATGATAAAGGAGTCAGTCCAACCAGAGAATATAACCATTATAAATATATATGCACCCAATACAGGAGCACCAACATATGTGAAAGAAATACTAACAGAATTAAAGGAGGAAATGGAATGCAATACGTTCGTTCTAGGAGACTTCAACACACCACTCACTTCAGATCCACCAGACAGAAAATAAGTAAGGACACAGAGGCGCTGAACAACACACCAGAACAGTTGGACCTAATAGACATCTACAGAAATCTACAACCAGAAGCAGCAGGATACACGTTCTTCTCAATTGCACATGGAACATTTTCCAGAATAGACCACATACTAGGCCACAAAAAGAGCCTCAGTAACTTCCAAAAGATTGAAATTCTACCAACCAACTTCTGAGACCACAAAGGTGTAAAACTAGAAATAAATTGTACAAAGAAAACAAAAAGGCTCACAAACACATGGAGGCTTCACAACATGCTCCTAAATAATCAATGGATCAATGATCAAATTAAAATAGAGATCAAGCAATATATGGAGACAAATGACAACAACAGCACAAAGCCCCAACTTCTGTGGGATGCAGCAAAGGCAGTTCTAAGAGGAAAGTATATAGCAATCCAGACTTATTTAAACAAGGAAGAACAATCTCAGATGAATAGTCTAAAGTCACAATTATTGAAACTGGACAAAGAAGAACAAATGAGGCCCAAAGTCAGCAGAAGGAGGGACATAATAAAAATCAGAGAGGAAATAAATAAAATTGAGAAGAATAAAACAATAGAAAAATCAATGAAACCAAGAGAGGGTTCTTTGAGAAAATAAACAAAATAGATAAGCCCCTAGCCAAACTTATTAAGAGAAAAAGAGAATCTACACACAGCAACAGAATCAGAAATGAGAAAGGAAAAATCACAACAGACCCCGAAGAAATACAAAAAATTATTAGAGACTACTATGAAAATCTATATGCTCACAAGCTGGAAAACCTAGAAGAAATGGACAACTT
Source organism: Manis pentadactyla (assembly GCF_030020395.1). NCBI lineage: Eukaryota > Metazoa > Chordata > Mammalia > Pholidota > Manidae > Manis > Manis pentadactyla. The sequence goes on from NC_080031.1 coordinate 84,557,713, forward strand.
CCTAGAAAAATACAACCTTCCAAGACTGACCAGGGAAGAAACAGAAAATCTAAACAGACCAATTACCAGCAACAAAATTGAAGCAGTAATCAAAAAACTACCCAAGAACAAAATCCCCAGGACAGATGGATTCACCTCTGAATTTTATCAGACATATATAGAAGACATAATACCCATTCTCCTTAAAGTTTTCCAAAAAATAGAAGAGGAGGGAATACTTCCAAACTCATTCTATGAAGCCAGCATCACTCTAATACAAAAACCAGGCAAAGACCTCACCAAAAAAGAAAATTACCAATATCCCTGATGAACATAGATGCAAAAATACTCAATAAAATTATTAGCAAACCGAATTCAAAAATACATCAAGAGGATCATACACCATGATCAAGTGGGATTCATCTCAGGGAAGCAAGGATGGTACAACATTCGAAAATCCATCAACATCATCCATCACATCAACAAAAAGAAAAAGACTACACAATCATATCCATAGATGCTGAAAAACCATTCAACAAAATTCAATATCCATTCATGATAAAAACTCTCAACAATATGAGTATAGAGGGCAAGTACCTCAACATAATAAAGGCCATATATGACAAACCCACAGCCAACATCATACTTAACAGTGAGAAGCTGAAAGCTTTTCCTCTAAGATCGGGAACAAGACAGGGTTGCCCACTCTCCCCACTGTTACTCAACATAATACTGGAGGTCCTAGCCATGGCAATCAGATAAAACAAAGATATAGAAGGCACCCAGATTGGTAAAGTAGAAGTCAAACTGTCATTATTTGCAGATGACATGATATTGTACATAAAAAACCCTAAAGACTCCACTCCAAAACTGCTAGATCTAATATCTGAATTCAGCAAAGTTGCAGGATACAAAGTTAACACACAGAAATCTGTAGCATTCCTATACACTAATGATGAACTAGCAGAAAGAGAAATCAGGAAAATAATTCCATTCATAATTGCATCAAAAAGAATAAAATACCTAGGAATAAACCTAACCAAGGAAATGAAAAACCTATACCCTGAAAACTACAAGACATTCTTAAGAGAAATTAAAGAGGACACTAACAAATGGAAACTCATCCCTTGCTCTTGGCTAGGAAGAATTAATATTGTCAAAGTGGCCATCCAACCTAAAGCAATCTACAGATTCAGTGCAATCCCGATCAGAATACCAAAAGCATTCTTGAACAAACTGAAACAAATAGTTTTAAAATTCATGTGGAACAACAAAAGACCTCAAATAGCCAAAGCAATCCTGAGAAGGAAGAATAAAGCAGGGGGGATCTCGCTTCCCAACTTCAAGCTCTACTATAAAGCCACAGTAATTAAGACAATTTGGTACTGGCACAAAAACAGACCCACAGACCAGTGGAACAGAATAGAAAGTCCAGATATTAACCGAAACATATATGGTCAATTAATATATGATAAAGGAGCCATGGACATACAATGGGGAAATGACAGCCTCTTCAACAGCTGGTGTTAGCAAAACTGGACAGCTATATGTAAGAGAATGAAACTGGATCATTGTCTGACCCCATACTCAAAAGTAAATTCGAAATGGATCAAAGACCTGAATGTAAGTCATGAAACCATAAAACTCTTAGAAAAAAATAAAGGCAAAAATCTCTTGGACATAAACATGAGTGACGTCTTCATGAACATATCTCCCCAGGCAAGGAAAACAAAAGCAAAAATGAACAAGTGGTACTATATCAAGCTGAAAAGCTTCTGTACAGCAAAGGACACCATCAATAGAACAAAAAGGCAGCCTACAGTATGGGAGAATATATTCATAAATGACAGATCCGATAAAGGGTTGACATCCAAAATATATAAAGAGCTCACCCACCTCAACAAACAAAAACCAAATAATCCAATTAAAAAATGGGCATGCTTCTCCGAAGAAGAAATTCAGATGGCCAACAGACACATGAAAAGATGCTCCACATCACTACTCATCAGAGAAATGCAAATTAAAACCACAATGAGATATCATCTCACACCAGTTAGGATGGCCAACATCCAAAAGACAAACAACAAATGTCGACGAGGTTGTGGAGAAAGGGGAACACTCCTGCACTGCTGGTTGGAATGAAAACTAGTTCAACCATTGTGGAAAGCAGTATGGATGTTCCTCAAAAAACTCAAAATAAAAATACCATCTGACCCAGGAATTTTATTCCTAGGAATTCACCCTAATAATGCAGGAGCCCAGTTTGAAAAAGACAGATGTACCCCAGTGTTTATCACAGCACTATTTACAATAGGCAAGAAATGGAAGCAACCTACGTGTCCATCAGTAGGTGAATGAATAAAGAAGGTGTGGTACATATACAAAATGGAATATTCTTCAGCCGTAAGAAGAAAACAAATCCTACCATTTGCAACAACATGGATGAAGCTAGAGGGTATCTCAGTGAAATAAGCCAAGCGGCGAAAGACAAGTACCAAATGATTTCACTCATCTGTGGAGTATAAGAACAAAGAAAAGTAAAAAATGAAGGAGCAAAGTAGCAGCAGACTCACAGAACCCAAGAATGAACTAACAGTTACCAAAGGGAAAGGGACTGGGGAGGATGGGTGGGAAGGGAGGGATTAGGGGGGGTTAAAAAGACAGGGGGCATTATGATTAGCATGTATAATGTAGGGTGGACACGGGGAGGGCTGTACAACACAGAGAAGACAAGTAGTGATTCTACAGCATCTTACTACGCTGATGGACAGTGACTGTGAAGGGGTATGTGGTGGGGACTTGGTAATGCGGGGAGTCTATTAAACATAATGTTCCTCATGTAATTGGAGATTAATGATACAAAAAAATCTGAGTGTTTATTATAATAGAAATGAAGAGGAAATTTGGTTATTTCTGTTATGTACAACATTTTAAGATAACTAGGATTACAACTAATAACATTATACTAACATTAGATTTTTAGGAATTTTATACAACTTATGGAACACTTACATTAATAATATATATCCAAACAATATAACCTAAACAAGGTTTAGCATCATTTCTTGTTTCCCATGTAATTTAATGTATCAAATTAGTCTAAATGAGTTTAACATCTCTTTTTATAAGGACAAAGAACAATATTTTGGTGGCAATTATTCCAGGGACTGTCTGGGAAATACCAAAGTTAGTTCAAGATCAAAAAGACTTAATTTAGAATTTTCTTTTTAGGAATTTTGTTAAAAAAATCAATTTAAGCAAAGTGACAAAGTCTTTGAAGGCAAATAAGAAACTGACATAGTTTTAAAACCATACCTCTTTTATATGAGGAAAGGTTCGTTTTCTTAAGTAATCAAGGACCTCATAAAGACAACATGAGCACAGGAAATTATTTGGTAAAACACAGAATCATTGTTTTCTAGACAGATTACTTAAAAGGCCAGAAAAAAAAAATAACCTTTCACAATTCTGTAAAGAGCAGATGAAAGAAGATAAACTTTGAGTTTTATCTAAACACTTTATTTATTAAAGCTTATTTTAAGAAATACTTGTAGTATATTCATTCCATGACTAGCTAGCTTGACTACTGTGATACAATGAGTCAAAAGAAATATATATTTGGTCATTCATATGACCAAATATATATTTCCCAGGTATATTTGGTCTTCATCCACAGTTTCTGAAAACAGCAGTCTTAAAGGTGAAATGGGTGTTTTGTCATGTTAATGAGGGACTTTTGGACCCCCACCCAATGGCAGGGGCTAGAGGTTGAATCAGCTAATAGCTAATAATTTAGTCAATCATGAGTATGCAGTGAAGCCCTCACAAAAGCCCCTGGGAAGAGCTTATGACTTTCTACTTTGCTCTGCTAGGTTCGATCCTGCTTCTCAGTTGGGGACCAGAACACATGTCCCCAAACTCCATGAGGATAGAAGATCCTTTATTTGGGTAAGCTGGTAAACATAGTGTTTTCCTGAGTTCTGTGAGCTGCTCTAGCAAATCAATCGAACCTAAGGGGGAGGTCATGGGAACCTCCAGTCTGTAGCCAGTACATCAGAAGCGCAGGTAACTTGGGCTTGCGACCAGTGTCAGGGCTGGAGCGTGGAGGGCAGTCTTCTAGGATGGAGCCCTTAACCTGCAAATCTGGTGCTGTCTCTGGGCAGACAAGAATCACTACTTGTCTTCTCTGTGTTGTACAGCCCTCCCCGTGCTCACCCTACATTATACATCTAATAGCATTAGAATTGAGTTGAGTTCTCCAGCACCTGCTTGTGTTCAAGAATTGCTTGATGTTAGTATATGTGGGCAGACCCCATCCCACATACTTACACACATTGGAATCAGATCCAGGTAACTGAATAAAGTTATACTACTATTACTGCTATGTAAAATATTGTTATTGTTATACATATATGTAGGAAGAAAAGGCAACACCATTGCATTTGGTGTCACAGCAATGGGATTAACAACTATACAAGGTAAAATTCTCTTTCTCTCTTTTCCCAACTTCCTATATCCATTTAGTTTATCTTCTATTCTCTTTACATTCTGAAAGAACCAGTTCTACTTTAGGACAAAATTGCTTTCATTGTCCTTAACAAAAATGAATTTCCATACGTCATTATCATTTTCTTAGTCAAAGCCCATCCTACTTTACTTGCTTAGAGATGTTTCCCATATTATTTCTAGTAGTTTTAATTATACATATTAATTAGAACTCTTAACCCCTATAATCCTTATTCATAGTGAAAACAAAGAAGTAAGCAATTGTGGATTATCTCTCACATTAGCATTCTGTGGATTGACAAATTTATAAATTCATTTCATAATTTCTAGAGGTATGCACTCCTCATAGTAAGTTTTTTAGTGTGGAAAATGGCATGTTTGCCAAAAGTTCTTTTGTAATAAAAAGCCAAAGTAGTTAAACATTTGTTCAATAATTAATGTTTCTGTATTTTATCTTATTTGGAAATGATCAGGTATTCAATGTGTATATTCATTGAATACCTGATCATTTAACTTATCTCAGTGTAACCTTAAGGTTTCAAGTTACCAGAAAGATTTTAGAAAGTGTTTTTAAGTGGATATAAAATAAAGCTTAATTATTCTAGAAAAATTAATTTAAAAACTTTTATTATATCTACTTAATTTATTTGTTCTTAACAATTATGTTTATATTACTCACAAAAATTTCATGAAACATTAAAAAGCTAGCCATCATCTTAATGTATCCTTTTTGTTGACAAATTCTATAACCAATAACATGAGCTGAGTTGACTTTAGTAAACCAAGGTAGAGTAAAAGTGTTATATTTAATGCTGATAACTCTAAAGGCATGCCTGTTTTAATTAAACCAACAAACTTACAATAGCTTTTATTTGCTGAGGATTATCCTAGATAATGTGAACTTGAAAAACATTTGGGTTAATTGTTATATTTCTTAGAATACACATATTTCACTATATAGCATTTGTTTGCCTTTAAGCCAATTAAATAGAGCTCTTTATAAATTAATTTTGGCAATACCATCTGGAGGTAGAAAAGTATTCCACTTCCATAACATACATACATAGACATAATAAACATACAGACAGATGCCAACAGAGAGATCTTACAGCTCTTGTTTTAAAAGTTTAGCCAACAGACAGGTACGATAATGAAAAACTCACTAGTTTATAAAGGAAAGGTTAGATCCAAATTGTGTTTCTGGCAGATAGCATAAGTTAAGCTTACCTGCTCAGATGGCTTAAACTTTGTATTAATATTCATAAAGAAGATTTTAAAGATTTTTCATTCACTTAGTTTCCAAATAACCTCCCCTACCCCCTTATTCTCTCTTTTTTTCTTCTAAGAATTATCTCCCTGCAGTTGCATTTCAGAAATGGCCCTCATTTCCTACAGAAATCTGGTTGGAACATTTACCTGTTAAAAGCACAGGAAAAGACTACAGATTTCTCCAAGAAAGACCTTTGTTTCCAGAATTTTACAATACCTGCAAATCTTTTGAACAGGGGTTTGGGGATTTGTTAAGAAGGATAGGTGAGCTCTGAATTGTATCTGGAACTACATCTCTGTTCTTGTAAAGTCTCAAGTTGTAAGACAAATATCAGTGTTTTTAATTCCTCAAGGAATTGGATCGCAACCTGATTGATACTGAGATCCACATACCCATCCAACTACATTGTCTTCAGTTTGCTTGCTTCTCGTAAAGAAGATCTTCAAGTAAGATGGAAATGAAAAGATTCCTGTTTCCTTGATTTAGAGCTGTTTGCTTTGGAATGCTTTTCTTTTCCTTCTGGGTACACAGTTTCATTTAGCTTAGGGGAGAAAGCACCCCCACCCGAGCCCCCCAAATTTCCTACTAGACTCTGAATATTAGCTTCCAATTTGGCCAACTTCTGACCATTTAAAAAAAAAACGTTTCAATTATAAAGTTTCAGCCAGGATGAATGGTGAAAATTCCTGGCAGTGCTGAACAACCCCATGGATACAAGAGGCATCTCCAAAGAGGTGCAAAAGCTACTATTCACCCAGGATCCAGAGCTACTCCCAAACATAGTCAAAAGGAAGGCTTAGGCAATTCCCCTGAGATCTGGAAACAGGAAGTAGGAACATACCCACTAATGGAGCAGCACAACTCCCATTTCTGCCCAGCCATATTTTTAGGGCCTCCAACTTGACAGTTTCCAAGTCAAGTTCTCAGGACACAAAGCAAGGCAAATAAGGCAATCACTGTCTGTGAGGGAGAAAGGATCAGCAACCCATGGGTACCAGAAAGCAAATTCATGAGTCACAATTAAAAGATCTAATTTTTATAAATGTTTTTTGCTTGCTGATCTGCATTTGGAAAGGAATGGACAATATGAAATTTTACCGTCCTTTCTCCACAGGCACTGTGGATAGGGATCTGGGACAGCTAACTTAGAAAGAATTTTCACCTTCTGTTGGCTTCTGCCAATATTCTTAGGATCCCATCTGCTGGCTCTGGAGAGAGTAGGGTATCCCAGCAGATCCCATCCTTGTGACCAGACACTGTAGAGGAGAAAAATCATCTTCCTTGTACCCATTATGGTGAGTGCTTAGCTGATATCCCTTTATCTCCATATAAAATGGATACCTTTTTAAATGGATAAACTTACCTCAGTTAAAAGTTCTCCATTATGGCCGCTACAATCCCAGACTGACTTTGGTAAGATTAATATGCTTGTTCAGCCTTAAAACAAAATTTTATTCCCCTGAGTCCTCACACTGGACCCAGTCTGGTTTCTAAGTTAGACCCAATACAGTTTTGAAGTCAGACCCAATCCAGAAAAAAAAAATGCTCAAAATCTGAAAGCTCATAATAGAAAAACTATAGAGCCAGGATCTGAGAGAGACTTACCCACCACCTCCAGACACAGTGAGAAACCAGTGAGCTCAGGAGGCTCAACAGGTACCTGCACTTGGACATTAGTTTTCTCCTTTCCAGTCTTTCTAGGAGACCCCGAGGGGAAGGTCATTTTACATGAGATTTGTGCTTCTGTTTGTACCTCTGTTTCTGTCTGCTATCTTATCTTCTCTGCTGGTTGGAGATAAAACACAACCTGCTGCTGTTGTCAACACCGGCCCTGCTGTTCCACTAGCTGTCTGTCTGGGTTACCCATCTAGTGGCCTTGATTCACTCTTGACCTCTCAGCCTCCCTGTGGCCTCTTCTCTTTACAAAGCCAGAACTATAAACTCTTTACCATCTTTCCCATCTTTCCTATGAATCTCACATGCTCACTCCTTTATCTGGCCAATAGGAAATGCTTATCCCTGCTCTTTATTTTTAGTGATGGTAGCAGGGGAATCTACTACAGGAACCTTAATTCCTTAGTAATACAGGCTTAGTAATTTAGGCTTACTCACGGTTCCCCATGAGAGGGCTGGTTTGAATAAATTGAAGTTCAGTCCTCAGCTCTATCAGAGTCCTCCCTCCCTTCTGACACATAGTTCCGGAAGCTAAGTCTGGTCTCACCAGGGAGGCCAGTGGGTAGGAGCAGACCTCCTAGTAAGTGAACCAAGTGACTACCCAATAATGTGTCCATTTCAGTATGGGCTTCCTGTCCTCTGCTCGTTCAGTGTAGTCAGTACTTAGGTCTGATTAGTGCTTACTTTATATACAGAGGCATTCTGAGGGTAACAACCTGAGAGCATTGTGTTATCACTATTAAGCCTCGTCCACACTGAGGTGAGGGAGTAATTACTTTAGCAATGTAATGGGGGAAAAAATTATATAGTGGCAGAGGCCAGCTTGCATCTTCTCCCTGGATAATGGATTTCTAAGTGACTTCTTTAACTTCCCTATGAGAACATTCAGTCCACAAAAACTGCCCCTATGAAAAGACTACTGGTAAATGCTCTTGCTCCTTTTGTTCTGATAATTAAGATTCACACACGCTACAGGTGAGCTGTCTTTTCTAATTTTATAAAAAGAAAAGAAAAGAGGATGAACTCTGGCTTGTAGAGATGGCCATTTGAGTGAATGTACCAAGTCAGTGCAGGCTCACGGTGAGTGTGGGAAAGAGCTACAGCCCCACTGATGAAGCGCCTCCGGCTCCATCAGTGGTAAGACATGGGCCGTCAGACAACTAGAATCAACATCTCACACCATGACAAAGTGCTGTTGGCCCTCAAATCATGAGAAAAAGGGGGCTTTGCTTGCCCTAAAGCATCTCTCTTTCCAAAGCTAGAAATGTCATAAAACAACTGCTGATGTTTTTCTAACCTCTGTCTCCTTCAGGGTATAAGACTGAGAGTTGTTTTGTGTTGAATCACAATAAAAGATGACAAATTCTAGTTTCTCAGCCTCTGTGTCATTTATGATACCCAATAATTTCCAAGTTCTGGTCCTTTATCATGGTGAACCTGACTTATATTGAACTAATGCTTCCCTTCTGAAAGCAAAACATATATTGTAAAAGGCTTTGTTTGACTACTTTTTCATAACTTCTTTTGTCTCAAGAAAAATGACATTCATCATAAATGTCTATTTTGTGCCTACTGAAACATCTTTTATTCTTTTGCAAGAAAAGAATCTGAAGTTTGGCTTTTTCGTTATACTTTTGTTATGATAGCAGAGGTATAGAACAAATGGTTATACTTTCTAAAATAATCTTTTTTAAACCTCCTTGTTCATATATATATATATATATATGTAGGTTTTCATAATGTGATGACTTTTTTTTTCTTTTTGGTGTGTCTACTTGGCTAAGCTACATCCCTAGTTATTCAAACACTAATTTGGGTTTTGCCATAGACGGAATTTGCAGATGTAATTGAAGCCCTTAGTTATTTGGCTTTAAATATGAAGATTATCCTGGATAAACTATCATCTGATTAAAGCAGTTAAAATGCCTTAGAAGCAGGACTAAGGATTGTGTGTGTGTGTGTGTGTGTGTGTGTGTGTGTGTGTGTGTGTGTGAGAGAGAGAGAGAGAGAGAGAGAAAGTTCTGCCTGTGTTTTAAAATTTTTCTGGGCTTCATTGAGATATAATTAACATAACATATAAATTTAAGACATACAATGTGATAATTTGATATATGTATGTATCATGAAATGATTACCACAATAATCTTATTTAATACATCAAGAACATATCTTTTTTTTTGGTGACTTTTTTTTAAATTAAGGTATCATTGATATACAATCTTATGAAGGTTTCTCATGAGCAACATTGTGGTTTCAACATTGACCTATATTATCAAGTTCCCCATCCCCCCATTGCAGTCACTGTCTATCCATGTAGTAAGATGCTATAGAGTCATAATTGTCTTCTCTCTACTATACTGCCTTCCCCATGACCTATTTATATTGTGTGCTAATTATAATGCCCCTTAATCCCCGTTTCCCTCCCTCCCCACCCACCCCTCCCCTTTGGTAACCACTAGTCCCTTCTTGGAGTCTGTGAGTCTGCTGCTTTTTTTGTTCCTTCAGTTTTGCTTGTTCTTATACTCCACAAATGAGGGAAATCATTTGGTACTTGTCTTTCTCCACTTGGCTTATTTCATTGAGCATAATGTCCTCTAGCTCCATCCATTTTGTTGCAAATGGTAGGATTTATTTTATTTTGGTGAGGACTTTAAAGATTTACTCTCATAACAATATTCAGGTATACAACACAGTATTGTTAACTATAGTCACCATGCTGTAAGTTACATCCCAATAACTTAATCATCTTAGTAAAGGAAGTTGTAGCCTTTAATTACCTTCAACCATTTCCCCCATTACCTGACTCTGGCAATGACCAAGCTACACTCTGTTTTGACGAGTTCAGTTTTTTTAGATTCTACCTATAAGTAAGATCACACAGTATTTATCATTCTCTGACTTATTTCACTTAGCATAATGCCCTCAAGTTTGACCTATGTTGTTGCAAATGTAAGGACTTCCTTCATTTTAATGAGTGAATAATATTCCATCATGGGTATAAAGATAAGAGATAACAATTGTCAGCATGTTTGTAAAAAGGGGAATTCGTGCATTGTTGGTGGGAATATATAGATATATAAATACTGTTTTCTTTATCCATTCATCTGTTGATGGACACTTAGGTTGTTTCCATGTCTTGGATATTGTGACTAATGCTGCAATGAACATGGGAGTACAGATATTTGAAATAGTGGTTTCATTTCCTCCATATAAATAACCAGGAGTGGAGTTGCTGGGTTATTCAGTTTTTGAAAAGTTTTTTGTGGAACCTCCATACTGTTTTCCATTGGCTGCACCAATTTACATTACCACCAACAGTCCACAAGGATTCCCTTATCTCCACATCCTCACCAGCAATTGTTGTATTTTGTCTTTTTGATAAGCCATTCTAATAGGTGAGGTGATATCTCATTGTCATTTTGATTTGCATTTTTCTGTTGATTAGTGATGTCAAGCACTTTTTCAAGTACGTATTGGCTATCTGAATATCTTTTTAGAGAAATGTCCTTTGTCTATTTTTAAATCAGATTATTATTATTGTTATTTGCTACTGAATTGCTAGAGTTCCTTATGTATTTTGTATGTTGATCTCTTATCAGATACATAATTTGCAAATATTTTCTCCCATGAGTTGCCTTTTAATTTTGTTAATGGTTTCTCTTGATGTGCAGAAGCTTTTCAGTTTGATACAGTTCCTCTTCTTTATTTTTGCTTTTGTTGCTTTTGCTTTTGATGTCATACCCTAAAAATCATTTCTAAGACCAATGTCAAAGTGCTAAGCCTCTATATTTTCTTCTAGGAGTTATACAGTTTTAGGTACTACACTTAAGTGTTTAATCCATTTTGAGTTAATTTTTATGAGTTATGTAAGCTAGGGGACCATTCTCATTCTTTTGCATGTGAACATCTGGTTTTCCCAACACAATTTATTGAAGAAACTATTTTTCCACCATTCTTGGCTCTCTTGTCACACATTAGTTGAGCATACATGTAGAGGTTTATTTTTGGGCTCTAAATTCTGTCCCATTGGTCTATGTATAAGAGTGTATGCCAGTGTCATACTGTTTTGATTGCTGTAGCTTTGGAATGTAGTTTGAAACCGGCAAGTGTGATTCCTCCACTTTTGTTCTTCCTTATTTCAAGACTGCTTTGGCTATTTGGGGTATTTGTGTTTCCACGTGAATTTTAGAATTGTTTTTCTATTTCTGTAAAAAATGCCATTGAAATCATAGGCATTTGTCTAGATAGGAATTGTCTAGAATCTTTAAATGGCTTTAGGCGTATGACATTTTAACAATATTAATTATTCTATTTGTATACAATTAATTGTATAGAAATGTTCGATTTCTGTACAATTATTTGTATCTATTTCAGTTTCTTTCATCAGTGTCTTACAGTTTTCAGTATACAGATTTTTCACTTTTCTGTATAAACTTGGGTGAGGACACTGTCCATGCTCTGAGGTCAGGGGAGTTACTGCTGGTTGGGTTTCATGGTTGAGTGGACCTGCTGGTAGGACTCCCTGTTCAAGGTGGGCTGCTGGGAGGGTTTCCTAATCTGCCAGGGTGCTGGCAGTGATTTGCTGTCAGGTGGGGCTGCTGGGTGGTCTCTGCTATTACCTCCAGCTTGGTGGCGTCACAAGCTGTGTTTCCTTGCAAGATAGTGCCACTGGTTGGATCTCATGTTTAGGCAAGGCCATAGTCTTGTTTTGCAATCACTCCTCACTGGCTGAGGCTCCATGCTCTGCTCTTCCACTGTTGGTGCTACTGGCCGGACTCTGCATTCAGGCAGGGACACAGAAAGGCAGTGAGTTGGTGCAAGGTCTCAGGCTATGCTGTGTGATCAGGTGGGCTGCAGACCGTGTCCTGAAGTTGGGCAGGGCCACAGCCTGACTTCTCTATCAGGTAGGCCCTTGACTATGCTCTACTGTGAGGTAATGGTTGTGATAAATTATGGGATGGCACCATAAAAGTATTATTTCTCACCAAATTCACCCCTATCCCTATTAACCCAGATCAATCCATTGATTAAGGTTGCCTAAATATATTTTTCTCCTGATAGTTGCATGTGATTTTCTAATTGGAGTCTTTCCATATTTATTAGTTAGCATTATACAATTAGAAAGATCTTTCTACACATATCATCTATATTTATCTGTTAATATATTAAACCTCCATTATCTGTATGGATTCATGAGTTCTTAGTTTACTCAGTGGGTTATAATGTGTTAGAGTCCTTATTTAGTTTGATGCTCAAATTGTCTCTGACTGTCCAGTGGAAATTCCTTTGAGTTGGCTTCTTGTGTCCTTTTGACATGTCCTCCTGTTTTGTTTTGTTTTTTAATTTTTGGTTTGTTTTTAGCAGTTCCTTACTTTTACTTTCTGGCATAAAATGTTCAGGTTTATTTTGTACCTTCCAGGTCCTAGCCCTGGAATCTGATGTTTCTTCAAAGACCCTGATTTCTTTTAATAGAGAATAGTATTTAGAAATAAAGATTTGAGTGTCAGGCATGTTAATTGCTGCTGGGGTAAAATGCTTCTGGGATTCTAGGCCCTTTCAGGGGACAGAGCTAAGGAAAAAAATTTAAATGGAAACCTCTTAAACCTAGATCTTAAGTCTGATTAGAACCCCGCTACAGTTAGGGTTTTTAAGTGTATCTTGAGCTTGGTTGTTTTCGTTTTCCTTATTTGGTCACACAGACCCTCAGAGTAGTTGCATTTCAATGCATATTTCTATTCCTCATTTATTAGTACTGTATTTCCCAGGGCTAAGAAGCGTTCCAGGATCCAGTGAAAGCTTTAAATTCTGTCTTCAGAGTAGATCCTCAAAGATCTATGTGGTTTCCCTGATATGGCCTTAAAGTCCCAGCTTACAAGGTCTATCCTCTTTCAAAGCACCGAAGTTGGTAAATATGAAACTGATAAAAATATAACTTACCCTCACATTGGAGTGAAGGTTTTAGGAGTTGGTGAAATGGATAGTTGTTATCATTTGGATTATTTTTCAGAAGTCTGATGCAAGTAGATTTGTCTAATGAGTTTATCTTGTAATTTAATTTACTCGAACCCCAGTCTTCTCCAGACAAATTCTTACATATTAAACTATCAGAAGTGGACATGTAATTGTTATTGTAGCCTCAATCCTAATATGACCTGCTTCTGGGTGGGTTGAAGCACATTTGAAAGTATTTTAAAAAGCTTTCAAAAGACTTATAGGTAACATGCTTCAAACAATTATTTTAGTTATAGGGTTAAAATGCTTTTGCAAGAAGAATAAAACCACTAATGCCAGTGCATCAGATATCCTTGTGGCTTTGGTTCAACTGGGATCTTTTCTCTGTTGCTTCTTGTTTTGTATCTCAAGGGAGAAATCTGATGATGTGCACAAAATCAAATTCTGTGTGGGAAATTCTTCTCTCGTACTTTTAAATCCTGAGAAAATATACATCAATTTTTATTATACTTGGATCTATAATAAGGCAAAAATGCTCTAACTTACAATCGTAAAGATTCCTTCTTGCCGTGGATTTATTTATCTTATACAGGTTAATTAGCTCTTAAAATACCTTCTTCTACAAGTTTACCTCCCTTTAGCTTCTAGATCCAAGCTGTGTATAGGAAATCCCATTCAAGAAATGACCACAAAACACAACAAAAAAGGCCTCTTACTTCTCTTCTAGTGTTGTCCTTTCTGTTCATCCCCAATGTACTTCTTTTTTTTAATCATTTTAGCCATTTTTATTAACGGTAACTGAGTTTTAGGTATAAACATGATTTGAAATGCAAAACAATTACCACAATAAGTTTAGTTAATATGTATCACCACACAGTTACAAATTTTTTCTTATGAAGAAAATGTTTTCAGATCTACTCTCTGAAGCAGCTTTCAAACATACAATATTGTTAAATATAGTCACCATGCTGTACATTACATCTCCAGGACTTATCAGTAACAGGAAGTTTATACCTTTTGACAACCTTCACCTTCAAAGTCATCTATAAAACACTGATTTTAACAAACTGAAGAGATTTTGTTTACAAAGATCACTATTCTCACCAGAAAGATCCTTTATGTCAGAAAAAGCTGACATTCCATTTATTTACAAAGTAAATATGTACAAAGAATTAAGAAGCAGAGCACAGAGTTGAAGGAAAAGGTAACATAAATGGTTATACCTAAACTGTCAAAGTGTATCATTACTTTTCATTTTAGTGTGGCTGAAAATTTTCCCTATCCAAGTAAAGGTTTTTAGTTATTATTAGAAGCATTTATCAACCATGGTTTAATATATAAGGCTTATTCCTGATGATCACATTGTAGTCCTTAAATTTACATTATTAAATCTGTAACAAGGTGAATTTTATGAACTCAAACATTTGTAAACACAATGGAGTGTAGACATCTCTGACATACAGTAAATATGTTTAAGGTTTATTAAATAGTAAGTCATTAAGTATCAAATCTGTCGAAGTAATGTTTTAGTTTACACATACTTTGGTGGCTTAATAATGCATATGTAAGTACCATTTTAGCCTAATACTGTCACCCAAATTTTCTAACGATAAAAGCTTTTGAATAGCAAATAATTGAACAACTCTGTTCATTTAAACTTATTTCATTAGATGTGCTATACACAGCTGTGTCCTTCCTAATGTCAGTTTTAATCCCAGAAACCTTTTGAATGCAGATCACTAAACTACTTCTACAGCATGAGCACAACACTCTAGAAAGTGAATTAAGTCATACATTATTTATTCATCACTACACTTAGAAATTTTGTTAAATTGTTGAAAGCAAAGAAAAAGTGTAGGACAACAGCACTGTTTACTTCGGGAGGGATGGGTAAGGGTAGATAATCCTCTCTCTAAATTGTGTATATAATGCACTTAACTCAGCATTGAGACCATTCAGCCACTTCCCCCCTTATACCTGAAGCCAACAGACAAAAAACAACTTCTCATCACTTTGAACTTTTCCTTAAATGGCTCACAATCATATTTCAAGTCTAAGTCACATTTTTTCTTTTTCCTAAATTACCACGACCAAGAACAGTACCAATATCGTGAGTGGGTGATTAAATAAATGCAGTTAGTGCCTCCCTGAAATTAGGACAAAATATGCAAATCCTGAATGGGCTCCTTCAACTTCCTTCCACAAGTATTCCTCTTACTACTTCAGAGCAGCTCTGGACTTGGACTTCACAGAGAAAGATATTCAACAAGTTGACTAGCTTTGACAATCTCTATGAACTGTGACCAACTCTCCCAGTTTGCCCAGGACAGAGGTGTTTCAAGAGACGTGAGATATTTAACACTAAAACCAGGAAAGTCCCAGACAAAATAGGGAGCATCTGTTCTTTCTCCAAGGTGCTTTCACATTGTTTATATCCACAAATACAGTTGTGATCACTGTTTATCACTAATAATATAGATACATAACCATAAAATTATTTGGAATGAAAATAAAGAAAGCACTTAACACAGGTACTTCAGAGGTCATCTGAAATGTGACAGTTGACATTAGAGTTAGTACATTGTGCTGCAAATTCTGTCCATGATGACGAACCATTTTAGCATCAGCTGTAACCATAACTTCCACGTATCTTGGATATGATAAAAAAAACGTTTCTTCCTGGAATATAAATTGACTTCTTACATGTTCCAAAGACATACTGTTTGAAGGGTCTCCTAAAATTATTCCCTTCTTTATATTAAGATCTTCCTGCATGTTGCTATGTTTGTGAAGGGTAAAGTGGTTTTCTTTATTTAAATTTCTGAAACCTCACAAGGCTTGTGAGATTGCAGAAAATAGCTCCTCTTTAATTCCCGTCTGTATATAAGATGTGGCTTCCTGGAATCATCGCCATGCTCACTCCCGTCCGCCTTCATCAGGGGCTCAAAATGTTCCCATCAGGCCCCCGCAGAGGCTGAAGACGGCCGTGCGCGCCCGCTGCGCGTTGACCTGGCCGCGGTAGAAGCAGCGGCGCAGGTCCGCGGGCGCCGCCTGGCGCCGCTCCCGCACGGGTGCTCTTCCGCGTAGCCCGCGGCCAGGAAGGCGGTGTCGGCGCGCAGGTGGAGCTGGAAGAGCTGCCCGTAGGCGCGCATGCGGTAGTGGGTCCTGCGCGGCGGGGGCTCCGGCGCCTCCTGCGGCTGAAGTGGCGGCCCTGCGGGAACACTTAGCCCAGCTCGGTGACCGGCCACCACCTCGTAGGGGTCCAGGGTCCGCACCAGGGCTTCTTGCTGCGGGTGGAGGCGAACTTCCCACGACCTGGTGACGACGAGCGCAAGCTGGCAGAGCAGCCCCGGGAGCCACTCGGCCGCCCGCGTGACTCCACGCGGGCCCCGCCTCTCCGCGCCCGCCCGCCGCCTCATCGCACTTGCCCGCGGCCCCCGCTCGCTCGGCGGCGCCCCGGCCCCCTGCGACCGCACGGCGCCCGGACGCCTCCTGCGCAGGTGCCGCTCCGCGCGAGCCAGCGCCCAGCCCGGCAGGACGGGGCCGACGAGCCGCCCGGGCCGTGGGCCCCAATCTACTTTTATCAGGAGAGAATTATGAGAGTTTGACAATAGCGTCTAAAGCCGTTTATGTATAGTTATCAAACTGCTATACCCAAAAGAAGTTTAAAATTAAATTTTATTTTTTGAATTTTCAAATTATTGTAATTATGATTTGATGTAACCAAAGAACAGGGTTTGCTCAACAGGAGAAAAAACAAATTTCTAGTAAGGAGAAAGAAGTATGTCTTATAGAGATATCTATCTGCCTATGTCACATCAAAGGAGGAAGATATATAGAGAAAGGTAAGTATTTCCTTACTAGAAACTATATCATATATATATATATATCTAAGAATTCATGATCACAGTATAGCCAGGAATACATATGTCAATTACTTTTTGGTGGTTATTTAATATCAAATGCAACTTTTTATCTAAGAAGTTAGCTATGCATATCAGAGGTGGTTTCTGAGGTTCTAGACCACATAATCTGAATCATTGTATGGCATTTCAGAATTTGTTCCAGACTATGATCTCCTTAAAGACAAGGATCTCTTAGTTCTAGTGGGTACTCAGTTAACAAATGTGATTTATTTTCATTTGGAAAGGAAAATATGAGGTTTAAAAGTGGAAGAGCCATGCCAGTTTCTCTGAACTTCGGAGGAAATGACAGAGAATGGATTATTTCTGTGGAAATGAAGCCCTGAAGACTAATGAGGCTTTCCTGGGTGACAATGACAGGGATAACTTACCTCAGTGCCCCAGAGGTACATGTGTGGTTAAACTTGACAAGACTTGGTTTATCTCAGACCAATGCAGAAATGGCAGAGCCTTGTGCCAATTTTTGAAAATTAATTCTTTATTTGGAAAGAGAAAACCACATCACTTTGGCCAGTTACTGGAAGAGGCAGGAGGGCTACATGGAGCTGCTCCCCTGTCTGATCTCAGGGACCTCCAACACCCATCTCTCCGAAATACCCAGCTTCCTGCCAAGGCTGATTATGGCTGGCAGCCCCGGGGGGCCTGGATGTGAAGGAAAAGCCTTATATTTCATCTTCAAAGCTGAGGGTGGAATGTGATAATATTCAGGGAAAACTTCAGGTAGAAATGTACATCCTCCAGGGAAGGAAAATCACAAGTTATCAGCATGATTACTGCTAGTTTCTAACATAACTACAAGCTACTATAGACACTGAGCAAGGACTCTCTACAGACTGTAAATGATACAACTTGAAAATACACGTTTGTGATTTGATCATGAGTCTAAAAAGAGATTATGTGTTCATTCTTAGCCTCTTTCTACCAAGAGAAGTAAAAAGTTGGCCTTAGGGTAAGACCTTCTATGAGAATTTGCTTATTAGAGACAGTACAATGATGGATTTTTAGATGTATTAAGTTGTGAAAGGATATATGCTGTTTTTGCTTGCCCAGCATCCATGCCCCCTCTGCTGGAAAAAGCACACCGTTTTTCCCTTGGGGAACTAGATTCCCCATTCTCTGACCCAGTGTCTAGATGGGGCTCTGTGTGACCCCCCGTTTCCCAGGATATCAAGTTTGTTTTATGAGAAGGCACCTAAGTGTGCCAAAGTGAGTTCTATGGGTTTTAAGGTGAACTTCCTGAAAGAGGTGTGCTTTATTTTCTGCTAGACTTGAACTGTGAACATGTAGATTAGCTGTCTTGCCTTTTTGTAGAACTTAAGAAAAAGCCATCACATTAAGGAGCATCACAAGAAGGAGAGCCTGGTTTTGCTCACGTAGTGTGAGCCTTGGGCTCAAGTCACAGATGTATTTTTAATTCATATGATCCAATAAATTCCTTTATTTGACAAATGGGCATGAGGAAGGTGCCTATTATGCAACAAAAGGTGATTTAACTAATATGGTAACTGAATAAAAAGCAGGCTCCTATTCTCATACCCCCTTGAACACAATGTGTTTATATGGACAAATTAAAAGAAAAATGATCTGGCTACTATGCCTCTGAAACTGAATAGTTGCTAGAAAAAATGAAACTAAAAGATCTGAAGAGGGTATTGACACAAGCATTTATGGGGTATTGCTCTTGCAAACAAGTTTAATCAAAGGTAATGTTAATTTTTAAAAAGTTAAACCTGAGGAATGTATTATTTCCCACCTTTTCAGAGCTCCCCACTCCTCTCCTTTGTAATTCTTATTCCATGATCCCTTGAAACTAATTGGTTATAGTTTATTTCTCTCAATTGTGAAAGGCTAAGTGATTGTCTGGAGGCAACAAGCTCTCATGGTATATTTATCCGGGCTTCCAGCTTTATTTGGAGCACATCCTATGGGATGTTCCTGAAAAGAGAGAGTATACATAAGAAGAACATTTGAGAATGATCTGAAAATGTTATGAGTATACTCTCACACATGAATCAAATTAGCTGATAGAGAATTCTAGATTGAAAATAATTTTCCCTCACAATTTTGAAGACACTGTGGCATTATCTTCCAGGTTTTCGCCATGCTGCTGAGCAATAGAATGCCATTCTTACAGTCAACTCTTGGCATCTGACCTGTACCCCAAGCCCTGTCTTTCACCATTCACAGTGACCAAGGCCAATCTAGTCAGGCTCCTCTGAGTCTTGTTTTTGACCAGGCCTTGCCCTTGGGCTCTGCCACTGGCCCTTTTGGTCGAAATTTAAATCCTGCTGGGTCAGTTTAGTGAAAACCCCTACCCTTGATCTCTAATCAAATTCCTTGTCCTCCACATTTGATATCTTATCACTCTGGCCTGCCTTCAACAATAGTCCTGTCAAGTTCGTGTAGCCAGAATCCCTCTTTACTCTTGATGATTCCTGTAGTAATTTCTATCCACCGACCCCACCCTACTCCTTGGCTATAAAGTCCCAAGTTTCCTTGCTGTATTCAGAGTTGATCTCAATCAGTCTCCCCTTTTACAAACCCCCACTGTAATAGTCTCTCTGAATAAAGTCTGCCTTACTGTCTCTAACAAGAGTCAGAATAATTTTTCCTTTAATAATAGACATTTTTTTAATCCTTTGATTTCAACTGTGGGTAAAATTGAAATGTTTCCAGAATCTCTCTCCTGGCCTTAGTACATATATCTCCGTATCACTAGGCATTTCCAGGGGTTGGGGAGAAGTAGTCTATCTCCGTATCAATAGGAGATTACAAGGGGGTGGAAAGTGAGTGAGTACCTGGACCAGAGAGGTAGTTATTTGGCTTCTTCACAGCTGGGTTGCAAGAGACACAGGTGAGCAGGAGTAGGTGACAGCTTGTAAGCAATAAATAGGTTTCTCCCACTTTATTTCCCCCTTTGACTGATTTTGGCTTCCAAGGTTTATTTGCCCCGGGTTGGGAACATATTTTTCCCCCGGAGTTACATCAACAGCACCTTATTCTCATTCTGCTGAGTCCTAAGTCTTTTTGGACTCAGTTTCTCTAGAGAATACGTTTTCTCTTCTATGGAAGGTCTGGGGTGGGGAATTCACCTGGCACAGGGTGGAGGAAGCACCTAGTGTCTGATGAGTCCTTACAGAGCCCCATCCTCACCTCTGCCTCCCAAGGTACCTGGTGCCTCCAATTCCTGCGAGCTTTCCAGAGGTCTAGAGACTCTCTCAGGCTACTTTCCACTAGTATCATTCTCTGTAGATCTCAGCCTTCTTCATGCTTCAAGCCATTTGCCATATTCCATCATGTTAGGTTTTAATGAAAATATCTTATTTGCTGCTGTCTCTTTCCCCATTTCCTTTGTCCTTTAGGGTTTATCATGTTTTTTATTCCTTTATGTTATGCTAAAGTTATTTCGGGAAATAAATCTATGTTGTCAAACCACCATTTTAAGCAGAACTTCCTGTTTGCTGTTTTAAAAAGTTACTTAATGTATATATTCATTATTCACGAAGTCCACTGAGGATGCAGACTGTGGCTGACATCTGCTGGAGCTCTACTTCCCCAAGCACTGACCGTTGTATTGAAAGCCCAACAGTGTTTGTCACTGAGAGGGTAGATTTATGCCCTTATCCTCATGCCCTTGCTCACCATATTCATGTCAAGTACCTAAGCTGAGTAAGGGACAGGGCTGTATGTGTGTGTGCACATGTGTGCATGTGTGTGTGTGTTTATACACGTCTGATCTAGAAATACAGCATATTCACTGCCTATAAGTGGCAGCAGATATGTGGCCGATTATTTGGGGAAACAAAACTTCTATTCTTAGAATGTTCAAAAACAACATAATAATTAGATAACAGTAGGATAAAAATAAAGTGATATCACAAGGTGGAGTGATTTCCCAAATGAGAGATGAGTTTGCTCAGAAGGTGGGTAGATTGTCTCCTGACTGAGGTGGAACAGAAAACTTTCACAAGAGGGCTGAATTTGTTTGAATCTTTGATACATGAAGAGACTTAAAACTTTTTAATTCCAGAATGATTTGTTAAAGACTCTCATGTATAAATAAAATCCAATTTTCTAACCCACTTATTTCCTCTTGGGCACATGGCTAGACTGTATTTCTGAGTTAGGTGGGACTGTGAAAGGTTGCACCCCACACCCGTCCTATCCTTTAAAACACCTCTCTTGTGATACTGTACAGTCTTTTCTATCCCTCGGGTGCAGTCAGGGCTTGCATTCCTGTTCCTCTCCAACCTGACCTGTGATTCTGAATCTCCATGTGCTGTTCTCTTCCTCCCTAATTGGACTTGTGGTTCTGTCCCATCTCCTGGTTTCCTCACTTCATTGTCCCTAGGACATGGCCTGACATAAATTGGAAGTGGTAGCAAAATATTCAGCTGTCCAGTAGACACTTAGCAAGTAGGCATTCTGGCATGAAGCTGGAGAAGAAATTTGATTTCCACTTTGAACATTTTTCTGGATTTTGAATCCCTGAAATGACATGGTTCTAGAAAGGGTGGTTTGTGCTGGCAAAAGGGTGTGCATCATTTGATTGAACTGAAATGCTCATTTGCTGAGCCAATAGCTGTTCCCTAGGAGGAAACTTCATTCCTTTGACAAATCCAGTTAGTGCTCACCAACTGCATGGACCAGTTAGGAACAATTACAGCTACAAACACTGTGGTTACGGGTGTTTGTTCCCTTGACAGGACTGACCTTGCTCTGTGAACATCATGGGTGTCAGAGGAATGAGGCTCTTACGACTTCAGGCAGCTGCGAAGTAATTCTGACTTGTGTGATGTGTATCAAGTACCTGATGGAATAAACCTGAAAACACAGGCAATTGTAAGCTACACCCAACATTCAGCCTCTACCTGCTCAATGTATTTGGTCACGAGGCCATGGGGAGAATAAAATTGATTCAGGTTCTCCCACTCTATTTGAGCAAGTTGGCTATGCATAGCTCTTAATTCAATTAGTTGTTTCCAAGTTAATTATCCCCTGCACATTAAGTTTTCTTTCTTCCAATCATGACTAAAATTTTGACCTGTCTTTCTAATATGTGGTGTTACAAAGAAATACATCACGGATTGCGTTTTCAATCCTCTATGCACAGATTGCCTTCAATGACAGGCAAACCCAAGGGGTGTAGCTAAAGCTGCAGGGGAAAAAAATCCAAGGATCTTTTGAATATTGCGTAAGGACATATGGGAGTCTCTGCTTTAGCACCGATGAGAGTGAGGGTGATCAGATTCTTTTGAGGGAAACAAATTGTTGGAAAGCTTTTGCCAGAATCCACTGACATCATATCCTGTTACCAAGGGACTGTTTTTTTTATTCCAGATGCTTGGAATTAATTCCACATTAAAAGCCTGTTTCCTGGAGGAAGAAAGATAGTTCTCTTTCCAATTTTTTTAAAGGGTTAAAGGTGGGTAAGTGTTAAAATGTATTTTCCTGGAGAAAACAAAATACAGCAAGACAACATTGTAATCCTTTTTAAGGATTTATTCAAATGTCAATCTCTTGGGAACTAAAGCTCTATGAGAAAAATGAATAAACACTGGATTAGCATTTAGACAATATTCTTTCATTGTTTAACTGTAGACAATAATCTGAATAGAATTAATTAGGAATTTGGCAGGAATTTGAATTGCAGAAGTAAACATGCAAATAACTGAGTAAATTTGAATCTTGTAGGAACATTTATTGGAATAAATTAGGAAATAACATGATGACAAAGACCCTCTTGGAGGTTCTAAATACAAGAAAACAAGAAAGGAAGAATTCCGCTTATTCATTGGTTTTCTGGAATTAAAAAAAAGGAAAGTTTCTTTATCATTTTGTTTTAATACCAGGATTTTTTTTAGCACTAGTGCAGTTGAGAACTAAAATCTGTCATTGATAATGACCATTGAAAGCCACAATTTGCCAGGTGAGTTGTCCAGGCTGGAAATAAAATGACTTCAACCTGTCTATGCAATTTCATTTAAGAATAGGAAAGGAATGACCAGTTATTTGGAATCTTAGAATTGCTTTAGATAAAGAAAAACTACATTGTTTTTCATAGAAAATTTCTTCTAGGCAAGAACCTATTCAGACAATTTAATGACTGTAGTTTATTGAGCATAAATTGTGGCATTTCAGCTATTTTCTCCAGTTCCATTTAGAGCTAATTAGAACTAGATGGCCTACTTAAGTGTATATATGCAAAAATACTTATATTTAATGGAGAAACTTAAAAATGGCCTACATTAGAAAGCCATTTATTTCTCTGATGAAGACTCCAAACTCTGCCATGATTTGATCAGATCATGTAATGGAATGGGATAATTTCCTTTATTCATCTCCTTCTTATACTGAATGACCTTTTGGGGCATTTGTTGGGCAGCTCCTTCGATGGCCTTTGAGATGCCTGAGTCACTTTCAGCATAGAAAATACTGATTTAAGTTTCTTTCCCAGGTAGAAGAGTCTGGAGAGAACTCTGCTAAATGCCATCAGGAGTACCTAAAAGGCCAAGGAGCTTATATGGGGACAGTTTGCCTATAAGAAGCTGGTGATAGGAACAGACCCACAGCTGCCCACAGGGGGGTTTAGAGGAGAAGTCTTAGTCTTGAGAATATTGCCCTCTGCATTCCTTTCTCACCACTTTTCTTGTTTTATTTGAGTGAGCACCTGTGATGAGGCTATCCATGCTCTGCTTATTTTCAGAAAAAAGAAAAATAAGGAATAGTTTTGGATCACAGGAGCGTGGGCTACAACTGTGGGCATGTTCAACTAAGAGTCATAATGTTTCACCTGCTGGTGGCCCCAATTGCTTAAGAAAATTGCTTGAGAGGACATGCTTGACCTTCTACATGTGGATCCTGCACAGTCTTATGACCCTCATAAGACACGTAACCCAGAGAACCACTGTATACCCAGAGCAGTAGGAGGTGACAGACAGGTGTCACTCCCCCCCGCCTATCCCCCTTTCCCTGCCTCCTTCCTTTTCCTCACTCTCCCTCTTTGCCTCCCTTCCCATTTCTAACTTTCCTTTCTGCTCTTTCCACTTGTCTTCACTAACCCAATGGCTGTTTTGTGAGATAGACTTGATTTACTATAAACAGTTAATACAACTTGCCATTTATTAAACTAGCACTCTTTACTGTATTTGTCATTGCTCTAATATCAAAAATTGAATTAGGGAGAAAAAAATGAGACCCTCCAAATCCATTCATCTTATGACCTAATCTGATACTGCAGTCTTTGTCTCTTGAGAGCAATTACATTACTTACACATGATAAATAATAGTGATTTGAATTTATAGATCTCCTAAAGCCATGAATAGAATTGAAGACCTGTCACATCAGCTCAGACCTCTCAGCATAAAAAGTCATTTGGGTGAGAACATTTCAAGGCCCAATGGTTTCTTCTCAGCATGTTTGAACTTGAGGCAACCATATATCTTTTGCATGTATGTTAGATCATTTAAATGCTGAGTGTAAAATTGACAGCAGGTAAATTTCCTTAAGTACATTCAACAGTCCAAAACAATTTTTAAAAGTTTGCAAGGCTAAGAGATCTCTTTCCTCTATGATCCAAAATAAACCATTGTTTGAATGTGCATTGCTACTAAATGCTGGCTATGCCTCAGAAAATTTATCATGAATGGATTAAAGATTCACCCCTTTGGTTGTTGAGCCTTAAGTACCTACCTTTGTAAAGGATATTTGATGTTATAATGGATTGCCTCTTATCCATTCACAGAATCCTTATCACATTTCAGTTCAGCACAGCCACTTTTTCTCTCTGGCATTAAGTCCCCTCAGCTCTTGAGAGAATCTCTAATTATGAGTGGTCCTGGTGGAGGCAGTGTCCACCTCCCAGTATGGAAAGGTTATGCCCCCTCTTCCCTGATTTGGTTAATATTGCTTCAGCATAACCTATTGTGGGGAAAGTGGGAGTTTCTATGGCCAGGATCCTCACATGACCCTGAACTACTTGATGATGTAATTGTCCTACCGCTAGGCTACTGCTTCCACATCTGTAGGCACTGAACTGTTTTTTTTTTTTTGGTACGATTAGTATACACTTAGTGAACAACATTGTGGTTACTAGATTCCCCCTATTATCAGGTCCCCACCAGAAACCCCATTACAGTCACTGTTTATCAGTGTAGTAAGATGCTATAGAATCATTACTTGTCTTCTCTGTGCTATACTGCCTTCCCTGTGTACCACCCCTACATTATGTGTGCTAATTGTAATACCCATTTTTTCCTCTTATCCCTCCCTTCCCACCCATCCTCCCCAGTTCTTTTCCCTTTGGTAACTGTTAGTCCATTCTTGGGTACTGTGAGTCTGCTGCTGTTTTGTTGCTACAGTTTTTGCTTTGTTCTTATACTCCACATTTGAGTGAAATCATTTGATACTTGTCTCTCTCCGCCTGGCTTATTTCACTTAGCATAATACCCTCTAGTTCCATCCATGTTGTGGCAAATGGTAGGATTTGTTTTCTTCTTATGGCTGAATAATATTCCATTGTGTATATGTACCATATCTTCTTTATCCATTCATCTACTGATGGACACGTAGGTTGCTTCCATTTCTTGGCTATTGTAAACAGTGCTGCAATAAACATAGGGGTGCATATGTCTTAATCAAACTGTGCTCCTGCATTCTTAGGGTAAATTCCTGGGTCAAATGGTATTTCTATTTTGAGTTTTTTGAGGCACCTCCATACTGCTTTCCACAATGGTTGAACTAATTTATATTCCCACCAGCAGTGTAGGAGGGTTCCCCTTTCTCCACATCATCGCCAACATTTGTTGTTGTTTGTCTTTTGGATGTTGGCCATCCTAACTGGTGTGAGATGATAACTCATTGTGGTTTTAATTTGCATTTCTCTGATGATTAGTGATGTGGAGCGTCTTTTCTTGTGCCTGTTGTCCATCTGAATTTCTTCTTTGGAGAACTGTCTGTTCAGATCCTCTGACCATTTTTTAATTGGATTATTTGCTTTTTGTTTGTTGAGGTGCATGAGCTCTTTGTATATTTTGGATGTCAACCCCCTATCGGATATGTCATTTATGAATATATTCTCCCATACTATAGGATGCCTTTTTGTTCTACTGATGGTGTCCTTTGCTGTACAAAAGTTTTTTAGTTTGATATAGTCCCACCTGTTCATTTTTGCTTTTGTTTCCCTTGCCCTTGGAGATATGTTCATGAAGAATTCGCTCATGTTTATATTTGAGAGAATTTTGCCTGTTTTCTTCCAAGAGTTTTATGGTTTCATGACCTAATTCAGATCTTTGATCCATTTTGAGTTTACTTTTGTGTATGGAGTTAGATAGTAATCCAGCTTTGTTCTCCAACACGCAGCTATCCAGTTTTGCCAGCACCAGCTGTTGAAGAGGCTGTCATTTCCTCATTGTAAATCTGTGGTTCCTTTATCATATATTAATTGACCATATATGTTTTGGTTAATATCTGGACTCTCTATTCTGTTCTACTGGTCTATGGGTCTGTTCTTGTGCCAGTACCAAATTGTCTTGATTACTGTGGCTTTGTAGTAGAGCTTGAAGTTGGAAAATGAGACACCCCCCCTGCTTTATTTTTCCTTCCCAGAATTGCTTTGGCTATTTGGGGTCTTTTGTGGTTCCATGTGAATTTTAGAACTATTTGTTCCTGTTCGTTGAAGAATACTGTTGGTATTTTGATAGGAATTGCATTGAATCTGTAGATTGCTTTAGGCAGGATGGCCATTTTAACAATATTAATTCTTCCTACCCAAGAGCAATGGATGTATTCCCATTTATTAGTATCCTCTTTAATTTCTCTTAGGAGTGTCTTGTAGTTTTCAGGATGTAGGTCTTTGACTTCCTTTGTTAGGTTTATTCCTAGGTATTTTATTCTTTTTGATGCATTTGTGAGTGGAATTGTTTTCCTGATTTTTCTTTCTGCTAGTTCATCATTAGTGTATAGGAATGCAACAGATTTCTGTGTTTTGTATTTTTGTATCCTGCAACTTTGCTGAATTTAGATATTAGATCTAGTAGTTTTGGAGTAGATTCTTTAGGGTTTTTTATGTACAATATCATGTCATCTGCAAACAGTGGCATTTTGACTTCTTCCTTACCAGTGTGGATGCCTTTTATTTCTTTTGTTGTCTGAGTGCTGTGGTTAGGACCTCCAGTACTATGTTGAATAAAAGCAGGGAGAGTGGACATCCTTGTCTTGTAAAGAACTGTTATGGATGGAGTCCCTCCTGTGTCTTGCTTGAGGGTTTCAGCCACAGGCAAGTTCACTACAGATTCAGTGAGACTGAGAAATGATGACAGAACATTCATGGAGTAAAAGAGTTTATACCTGTCTTTATTCTCACTGGTAGTAGGTAAAGCCCTAAAATCAATCTGCATCCAGCAGTCTGCTGCTCAGTAATCCACCTCATCTCTGCCTCCACTCAGAGCACTGGGTGGAGTTCTTTTACATAATGACTCAGTCAGTAATAGCTCATTGCCTGTAGGTGTAGAAGCAGTAGTCTAGCAGTAGGCCAGTTACATCATCAAGTAGTTAAAGTTCAGGTGAGGATCCTGGCCATAGGAACTTCCACTTTCCCCACATTCTGCCAAGGATTTTATATTTTAAATAAGTAAATAAAAGAAAGGACAGCTGGGGTTCCTTCACAGGAGTGGCAGTGATGGAGTGTCCAGGGTGCCGACATCCTGGCAGATTATTCCTGCTAAAAATAGTTGTTGTACTTTCAGCTTCTTGGTTTTTCAGAGATCTTTATTTTCTAAGCCTAGTCATTAAGTTTCCAACAACTGTGGGAGTCCCTAATATTTTCTAATAATTTTATTTTTGGTAAAGCCAGATTTGTTATCTGTGGTAGATAGAAATACTGGTCTCCATTCTTACCCGTTAGTTATATTCAAACTCCTTGCCATTGTGACTTTTTAGTCCTTCCCATTAGAAGTGGCATATCCCTCCTCTTGACTTTGGGCTTGTCCATGAACTTGCTTTGTCCTAAGGAATGTGGGTAGAAGTGATAATGTGTCAGTTGCACAATGAAGAAAACAATTCTGGTGTCCTTCACAAAACTGTAGGCTCACGGCAGCAGGCATTAAGCAATATGTGAGCTGGGGTCGGTTGAAAAGCAGCCCATATCTTTGTGGCTTCTCCTCTGCACCCCCTTTATTTGATCTGTATGGATCACCAGCGAATGACAGATTTACCTTCATTGCTCACCCTTTTGCAGAGTGAATCTGATGCATAAAACTTACCCTGCCTTTTGCTTTTGGAAAGAAGTAATGGCAGGTCAAATTGGTTCCATATCTCATCTGAAATCAGGTAAGTATATTATTTGACCATAATAACTTGACTCAGTACTGATACCCAGGATGTATTCCAGATCAGTGAAATCAGAATCTCTGGAGTTGGGAACCAAGTGTGAATATTTTTAAAGCTTCCCAACTAAATTCCATTATGAAGCCGCTATTGAGAACCACTGTTCTAACCTTTGTCCTCCCTTGAGTGAAGCAAACTCCAAATAAACTGGAGATAAGGGATAAAATAGGCATAGGAGGGGCGGAAGATGGCGGCGTGAGTAGAGCAGCGGAAATCTCCTCCCAAAACAACATATATCTATGAAAATATAACAAAGACAACCCTTCCTAGAATAAAGACCAGAGGACACAGGACAATATCCAGACCACATCCGCACCTGAGAGAACCCAACGCCTCGCGAAGTGGGTGAGATACAAGCCCCGGCCCCGCGGGAGCCGAGCGCCCCTCCCCCCAGTTCCCGGCGGGAGAGGAGCGGGCAGAGCGGGAGGGAGACGGAACCCAGGGCTGCCGAACACCCAGCCCCAGCCATCCGGGCCAGAGTGCAGGGCCCTCGATACTGGGAAAACAGGGCAGCAAGAACAGTGAGCAGGCACTGGAGGCTGGGCGACAGAGGACATAAGAAAAGCGCGCGACCAATTTTTTTTTTTTTGCTTTTTTGCTGCTTTGTTTTGGCGAGCGCTTTTTGGAAGTCTTAAAGGGACAGGGACCCCAATATTAGGGAAACAGGGCAGAAAGACCGGTGAGCAGAGGCCTGAGGCTGGCACCGGAGAATAAAGAAAAACGAACGACCACCTTTTTTTTTTTAATTAAAAAAATTTTTTTTTTTTTTAATTAAAAAAATTTTTTTTCTTGTTTTTTTTTGTGGTCGTTGTTTTGTTTTGGCGGGTGCTTTTTGGAAGTCTTAAAGGGGCAGGGCGGGTCACTTAATCCAGAGGTAGGGAACCCGGGATCTCAGGGCACCCTAACCCCTGGGCTGCAGGGAGCAGGGAGGCCCCTTACAGAGATAAATAGCCTCCCAGCAGCTCCTGCTCCAACGCGACTCCACCATTTTGGAGCAGCTGCCCGAGCCAGGCCACGCCCACAGCAACAGCGGAGATTAACTCCATAGCAGCCGGGCAGGAAGCAGAAGCCCTGTCTGCGCGCAGCTGCCCAGCACAAGCCACTAGAGGCCGCTGTTCTCCCAGGAGAGGAGGGCCCCAAACCAACAAGAAAGGAAGTCCTTCCAGCCGTCACTCGTCCCAGTTCTGCAGACTATTCCTATCACCATGAAAAGGCAAAGCTACAGGCAGACAAAGATCACAGAGACAACACCAGAGAAGGAGACAGACCTAACCAGTCTTCCTGACAAAGAATTCAAAATAAGAATCATAAACATGCTGACAGAGATGCAGAGAAATACGCAAGAAAAATGGGATGAAGTCCGGAAAGAGATCACAGATGCCAGAAAGGAGATCGCAGAAATGAAACAAACTCTGGAAGGGTTTATAAGCAGAATGGATAGAATGCAAGAGGCCATTGATGGAATTGAAATCAGAGAACAGGAACGCATAGAAGCTGACATAGAGAGAGACAAAAGGATCTCCAGGAATGAAACAATATTAAGAGAACTGTGTGACCAATCTAAAAGGAGCAATATCCGTATTATAGGGGTCCCAGAAGAAGAAGAGAGAGGCAAAGAGATGGAAAGTATCTTAGAAGAAATAATTGCTGAAAACTTCCCCACACTGGGGGAGGAAGTAATCAAACAGACCACGGAAATACACAGAACCCCCAACAGAAAGGATCCAAGAAGGGCAACACCAAGACACATAATAATTAAAATGGCAAAGATCAAGGACAAGGAAAGAGTGTTAAAGGCAGCTAGAGAGAAAAAGGTCACCTATAAAGGGAAACCCATCAGGCTAACGTCAGATTTCTCAACAGAAACCCTACAGGCCAGAAGAGAATGGCATGATATATTTAATACAATGAAACAGAAGGACCTTGAACCAAGGATACTGTATCCAGCACGACTATCATTCAAATATGACGGTGGGATTAAACAATTCCCAGACAAACAAAAGCTGAGGGAATTTGCTTTCCACAAACCACCTCTACAGAACATCTTACAGGGACTGCTCTAGATGGGAGCACTCCTAGAAAGAGCACAGCACAAAACACCCAACATATGAAGAATCGAGGAGGAGGAACAAGAAGGGAGAGAAGAAAAGAATCTCCAGACAGT
Organism: Manis pentadactyla; assembly: GCF_030020395.1. NCBI lineage: Eukaryota > Metazoa > Chordata > Mammalia > Pholidota > Manidae > Manis > Manis pentadactyla. The sequence goes on from NC_080031.1 coordinate 84,588,567, forward strand.
GTATATAACAGCTCAATAAGCGAGCTAAGTTAGGCAGTAAGATACTAAAGAGGCTAACCTTGAACATTTGGTAACCACGAATTTAAAGCCTGCAATGGCAATAAGTACATATCTTTCAATAGTCACCCTAAATGTTAATGGGTTGAATGCACCAATCAAAAGACACAGAGTAACAGAATGGATAAAAAAGCAAGACCCATCTATATGCTGCTTACAAGAAACTCACCTCAAACCCAAAGACATGTACAGACTAAAAGTCAAGGGATGGAAAAACATATTTCAAGCAAACAACAGTGAGAAGAAAGCAGGGGTTGCAGTACTAATATCAGACAAAATAGACTTCAAAACAAAGAAAGTAACAAGAGATAAAGAAGGACACTACATAATGATAAAGGGCTCAGTCAAACAAGAGGATATAACCATTCTAAATATATATGCACCCAACACAGGAGCACCAGCATATGTGAAACAAATACTAACAAAACTAAAGGGGGATATAGACTGCAATGCATTCATTCTAGGAGACTTCAACACACCACTCACCCCAAAGGATAGATCCACTGGGCAGAAAATAAGTAAGGACACGGAAGCACTGAACAACACAGTAGAGCAGATGGACCTAATAGACATCTATAGAACTCTACATCCAAAAGCAGCGGGATATACATTCTTCTCAAGTGCACATGGAACATTCTCCAGAATAGACCACATACTAGGCCACAAAAAGAGCCTCAGAAAATTCCAAAAGATTGAAATCCTACCAACCAACTTTTCAGACCACAAAGGCATAAAACTAGAAATAAACTGTACAAAGAAAGCAAAGAGGCTCACAAACACATGGAGGCTTAACAACACGCTCCTAAATAATCAATGGATCAATGACCAAATCAAAATGGAGATCCAGCAATATATGGAAACGAATGACAACAACAACACTAAGCCCCAACTTCTGTGGGACACAGCAAAAGCAGTCTTAAGAGGAAAGTATATAGCAATCCAAGCATATTTAAAAAAGGAAGAGCAATCCCAAATGAATGGTCTAATGTCACAATTATCGAAATTGGAAAAAGAAGAACAGATGAGGCCTAAGGTCAGCAGAAGGAGGGACATAATAAAGATCAGAGAAGAAATAAATAAAATTGAGAAGAATAAAACAATAGCAAAAATCAATGAAACCAAGAGCTGGTTCTTCGAGAAAATAAAGAAAATAGATAAGCCTCTAGCCAGACTTATTAAGAAGAAAAGAGAATCAACACAAATCAACAGTATCAGAAACGAGAAAGGAAAAATCACAACGGACCCCACGGAAATGCAAAGAATTATTGGAGAATACTATGAAAACCTATATGCTAACAAGCTGGGAAACCTAGGAGAAATGGACAACTTCCTAGAAAAATATAACCTTCCAAGATTGACCCAGGAAGAAACAGAAAATCTAAACAGACCAATTACCAGCAACGAAATTGAAGAGGTAATCAAAAAACTACCAAAGAACAAAATCCCCGGGCCAGATGGATTTACCTCGGAATTTTATCAGACATACAGGGAAGACATAATACCCATTCTCCTTAAAGTTTTCCAAAAAATAGAGGAGGAGGGGATACTCCCAAACTCATTCTATGAAGCTAACATCACCCTAATACCAAAACCAGGCAAAGACCCCACCAAAAAAGAAAACTACAGACCAATATCCCTGATGAACGTAGATGCAAAAATACTCAACAAAATATTAGCAAACCGAATTCAAAAATACATCAAAAGGATCATACACCATGACCAAGTGGGATTCATTCCAGGGATGCAAGGATGGTACAACATTCGAAAGTCCATCAACATCATCCACCACATCAACAAAAAGAAAGACAAAAACCACATGATCATCTCCATAGATGCTGAAAAAGCATTTGACAAAGTTCAACATCCATTCATGTTAAAAACTCTCAGCAAAATGGGAATAGAGGGCAAGTACCTCAACATAATAAAGGCCATCTATGATAAACCCACAGCCAACATTATATTGAACAGCGAGAAGCTGAAAGCATTTCCTCTGAGATCGGGAACTAGACAGGGATGCCCACTCTCTCCACTGTTATTTAACATAGTACTGGAGGTCCTAGCCACGGCAATCAGACAAAATAAAGAAATACAAGGAATCCAGATTGGTAAAGAAGAAGTTAAACTGTCACTATTTGCAGATGACATGATACTGTACATAAAAAACCCTAAAGACTCCACCCCAAAATTACTAGAACTGATATCGGAATACAGCAAAGTTGCAGGATACAAAATCAACACACAGAAATCTGTGGCTTTCCTATATACTAACAATGAACCAACAGAAAGAGAAATCAGGAAAACAACTCCATTCACAATTGCATCAAAAAAAATAAAATACCTAGGAATAAACCTAACCAAAGAAGTGAAAGACTTATACTCTGAAAACTACAAGTCACTCTTAAGAGAAATTAAAGGGGACACTAACAGATGGAAACTCATCCCATGCTCGTGGCTAGGAAGAATTAATATCGTTAAAATGGCCATCCTGCCCAAAGCAATATACAGATTTGATGCAATCCCTATGAAACTACCAGCAACATTCTTCAATGAACTGGAACAAATAATTCAAAAATTCATATGGAAACACCAAAGACCCCGAATAGCCAAAGCAATCCTGAGAAAGAAGAATAAAGTAGGGGGGATCTCACTCCCCAACTTCAAGCTCTACTATAAAGCCATAGTAATCAAGACAATTTGGTACTGGCACAAGAGCAGAGCCACAGATCAATGGAACAGACTAGAGAATCCAGACATTAACCCAGACATATATGGTCAATTAATATTTGATAAAGGAGCCATGGACATACAATGGCGAAATGACAGTCTCTTCAACAGGTGGTGCTGGCAAAACTGGACAGCTACATGTAGGAGAATGAAACTGGACCATTGTCTAACCCCATATACAAAAGTAAACTCAAAATGGATCAAAGACCTGAATGTAAGCCATGAAACCATTAAACTCTTGGAAGAAAACATAGGCGAAAACCTCTTAGACATAAACATGAGTGACCTCTTCTTGAACATATCTCCCCGGGCAAGGAAAACAACAGCAAAAATGAGTAAGTGGGACTATATTAAGCTGAAAAGCTTCTGTACAGCAAAAGACACCATCAATAGAACAAGAAGGATCCCTACAGTATGGGAGAATATATTTGAAAATGACACATCCGATAAAGGCTTCACGTCCAGAATATATAAGGAGCTCTCACGCCTCAACAAACAAAAAACAAATAACCCAATTAAAAAATGGGCAGAGGAACTGAACAGACAGTTCTCCAAAAAAGAAATACAGATGGCCAACAGACACATGAAAAGATGCTCCACATCACTAATTATCAGAGAAATGCAAATTAAAACTACAATGAGGTATCACCTCACACCAGTAAGGATGGCTGCCATCCAAAAGACAAACAACAACAAATGTTGGCGAGGCTGTGGAGAAAGGGGAACCCTCCTACACTGCTGGTGGGAATGTAAGTTAGTTCAACCATTGTGGAAAGCAGTATGGAGGTACATCAAAATGCTCAAAACAGACTTACCATTTGACCCAGGAATTGCACTCCTAGGAATTTACCCTAAGAATGCAGCAATCAAGTTTGAGAAAGACAGATGCACCCCTATGTTTATCACAGCACTATTTACAATAGCCAAGAATTGGAAGCAACCTAAATGTCCATCAATAGATGAATGGATAAAGAAGATGTGGTACATATACACAATGGAATACTACTCAGCTATAAGAAAAGGGCAAATCCAATCATTTGCAGCAACATGGATGGAGCTGGAGGGTATTATGCTCAGTGAAACAAGCCAAGCGGAGAAAGAGAAATACCAAATGATTTCACTTATCTGTGGAATATAAGAACAAAGGAAAAACTGAAGGAACAAAACAGCAGCAGAATCACAGAACTCAAGAATGGACTAACAGGTACCAAAGGGAAAGGGACTGGGGAGGATGGGTGGGTAGGGAGGGATAAGGGGGGGAGAAGTAGGGGGGTATTAAGATTAACATGCATGGGGGGGTAGGAGAAAAGGGAGGGCTGTACAACACAGAGAAGGCAAGTAGTGATTCTACAACATTTTGCTATGCTGATGGACAGTGACTGTAAAGGGGTTTATAGGGGAGACCTGGTATAGGGGAGAGCCTAGTAAACATAATATTCGTCATGTAAGTGTAGATTAGTGATAGCAAAAAAAAAAAAAAAAAGGGCAGTTCCTGTGTGGTAACCTCCAACGAGTTCTACACAAGGGTATAAAGGGCATATAAAAGTGTAGGCAAAGGGTCTGTTTGTGTTTATACAGAGGATCAAAGCCTAATTGGGCTACCCCGAAAATGAACTAAGATACGATATGAAAAAGAACTTCCAACATCTGCACTCTCTGGAAGACTCATGCCAGAAGATGATCATCAAAAAACCCCAACAAAGATCCACGCACTGCTACAGCTGTAGATGCACTCATCCCACCAGTTCCTGGACTTGCCATGGGAATGAGGAAGGAGATATCTAAGCTGGCCTGTGCATACAGTAAAACAACAAAATTGGACTGGATCTATACTGTTGGAACTCAACCAAGAATTTGGAGAAGTACAAATTGTAGCGCTCCAAAGTCTTACAACTAAAAACTATTTACTGTTAAAAGAACATATGGCATGTGAACAGTCCCCAGGAATGGGTTGTTTTAATTTGTCTGATTTCTCTCAGACTGTTCTAGTTCAGTTGGACAATATCCACCATATCATAGATAAGTTTTCACAAATGCCTAAGGTGCCTAACTGGTTTTCTTGGTTTCACTGCAGATGGCTGGTAATTACAGATATGCTTTGGTTATGTAACTATACTCCTATTATGTTAATGTGTGTGTGCAATTTAAGTAGTAGCTTAAAACCTATACATGCTGAAGTTACTCTACAAGAAGATATATCAAAGAAATAATCAATCTTCCCATGTTTTCTTCCGCCTGCTACTTCTATAGCTTTTCTTCTTCCTTCCTAATTACAACCCTTAAATAGAATTCGTGCCTCATATCAAATTTACCGAGTATCATAATTCTTCCAAGTGGTAAAGATACCTCAAGACAAATGCTGGGCATAGAAGCCACAGGGCATAAATATGCAAAGAAGTAAAAAGCTAACTTTTTCAAACAATAAGGCTTCTCTCTCACTTACCAACTTCACATTTCCCTGTATGGCCCCGGAAGATGACTGGTTAGCCAGAGACGGGTAAGATTCCTCAAGGGAGGAACAACCTAAGACAGGCACAGTCGCAGGGGGGCCATCAGGTGAGAAATTGGGGATCAACAGCGGTGAGGCTTAGAACCTCACCCCCCCCGTTCTGAGAGAAATCTTTGCATACGTGGATGTTTTATTGCCCTGGTCTAGCTTGGATTAACACATAGTCTACAGGCACACACCTGATCATCTACATGTGCTCTCTTACAACACTAAACTATGTTTTCTACCTTTATCTTGTATCTACCTACCACTTCAGCATTTTATTAAAAATAATAATAATAAAGAGAGAAATGTGGTATCCACATATAAATCAAGTATAAAAACCAAATGAGTATTCATATTTGAACTGACTGTTTATAGTTCATAATGCATGAGCAAAACCGAAAGTTTCTGTGATGACTGCCCTTGTACTGTTCACTATGTAACTTATTCATTATGTAAGAATTTGTTCTACATGTAAGAACTTGTTTGTTATGCCTCAGAAGATTGGAGACTGACAAAAATTAGGCTTGGGGTGGAATAATGATTGTGCATTGAGCATTGACTCCCCTATACAGAATTTTATTGTCGTTAACAACCATTTGATCAATAAATATGAGAGATGCCCTCACAAAAAAAAAAAAAAAAAAAAAAAAGGACAGACTTCCAATGGTAAAATAAATAAGTAACCGGGATGTAATGTATAGCATAAGGAATATAGTCAAGATATTGTAACAGCCTGGTAGGGTGATAGCTGGAACCTAGAATTATGTATATAAATGTTCTACCACTGTGTTGTACACTTGAAACTCATGTAATGTAATACTGTGTGTCAACTACCCTTCAATAAAAAATAATTATTAAAAAAAAAAAAAAAATAGGCCTAGGAAATAAAGACAATGGAGGTATTCATTATTTATTTTTAAGTAACAACCCCACAATATTGCAGCTTAGAACAACACTAAACTTTATTATTTGCAATTCTGTGTATCAGCAATCTGGGAACACCTTAGCCGGTTGGTAACACCTTAGCCGGTTGGTTATGGCTAAGGGTCTTTTGTGCATTTGCAGTCAAGTTGTTGGCTAAGGCTGCCGTCCTCTGAAGGCTTGAATGGGGCTGGAGGCTCTGCTTTCAGGATGACTGTTGATGGAAGGTCTCAGTTCCTTGTTGGCTGTTGGCAGGAGGCATCAGCCCCTTGCCAAGTGGTTTTCTCCCTAGGGCTGCATGAGTGTCCTCAAAACATGCAGCTGGCTTCTCCCAGATGAGCAGTTCAAGAGAGAGCAAGGTGGAAGCTCTGATGTCTTTTATGATCTGGCCTCTGAAGTCACACACCATCATTTCCATGATATCCTGTTGGTTGTACAGGTCAGCCCTATTCAGTAGGAGAGAAACTACTAAGGCCTTAAAACCAGGAGTGAGGAATCACTGGAGGTATCTTGGCTACTACAGTGGGATAAAAATGGATAAATGATTTCTCCTCATTTCAATGGTGGATGCCTGGTAGGCTAAATGATAGAAATCCAGGCTTTTGGCTACCTTGAAGAGCCTTCATCAGAATCAAAATACTCTTAGAGCAGCCCTAGGGATTTATCAAACAGCAGGTGCTGGGCAGAGGCTATGGGTTATTTTAAAGGATATAATGCATAAGCAAAATGTACGTTAGGGAAAATCAACTCTGCCATTGCTTAAACTAATTTTGTCCTGATTCAGATCATCAGGGACTAGCAGCTGATGCTTAGCAAGCAAATAAATAAAATGTTAGCTTCATTAGTACTGATTCTACTGAAAACGAGAGAACTTAAAACTGCCAATTGTATATAGCTATAAAAGAGCCCTCAGATGTTAGGAAATGTGACTGTCTGAATTATTAAATATTGGGTCTCCTCCCTCACATTTTGCATTTATGGTGTGGAAAAATAAGGATCTTCAATGTAGTCTGTAACTCTGTCTTCTTCATAATCTCTCACCCCCAGAGTCATGTCCTCTATCCTAACCAAAGACCACCTATATGCTGGTATTGCCAAAATTCTAGTCCAGATTTCTCCTGCCAAATGCCAGACTTGCAAAACCAACTGCCTAGTTCACATTTACTCTTGAATGACTAGTAGTACCCCAATTTTATTTGTCCAAAACCAAATTCATTTTTTAAATTAGAACTTTCTCTAGCTATACTGATATAATTGACCTATAACATTATATAAGATTAAGTAGAGTGTGATGATTTGTAACACATAAATATGAAATGGTTACCACAATAAGGTCAGTTAACACATTCTCCACCTCCTATTGTTGCCATTTTGTTGTTACTATGGTGACAACATTAAAGCTGTATTCCCATAGCAACTTTCAAATTTGCAATACAGTATTGTTAACTATTGTCACCATACTGTGACACATTAGTTCCCTGGAACATATTCATCTTATAATTGAAAGTTATAATTGTACTCTTAACCAATGTGCCCCCATTTTCCTCATCTCTCAACTGTTGACAATTAACATTTTACTTTCTGTTTGTGAGTTCAATGCTTTTAGATTGGACCTATAAGTGATATTATACAGTATTTTTTCTGTCTGACTTAATTCACTTATCATAATGCCCAAGGTCTGTCAGAGTTATTGCAAATGGCAGGATTTTCTTCTTTTTATGGTTGAATAATATGCCATTGCACATTTATACCCCATTTTCTTTATCCATTTATCTGTCAATACTTAGGTTGATTCCGTGTTTTGGCTGTCATGCATAATGCTGGATGAACATGGGAGGGCAGATACCTCCTCAAGATAGTGTTTCTAGCTCCTTTGGATATATATACCTAGAAGCAGAATTGTTGGATCATATGGTAGTTCTATATTTAACTTTTTGAGGAAACTCCATGCTGCTCAGCCAAATTCTTAATTTCTTTCTCTACACTAGTTTCTCTGTTTCCTTCTCTTTCATAGTATCTTGCAATTCCATTCTTCCAGTTGATCAGGTGAAAAGGTGAAATCATCCTTAAGCCACTCATTTTCTTATACTTCACAAAAAGCAATCCATCCATAACTTTCTTAGTTTTACCTTCCAGGTATCTCTCAAATCAAACTATTTCTCACCACCTCCTGCACAGCTATGCTGGTCTGAGGTTTCGTCACCTCCTGCCTCAAACTTTAGTAGCATCTTACTCCTCTCCTCTCTAACCCTGCTCTTATAACTTATTTTCCACAGAGCATTAAAAAATGGGAGAAAGATGTTGTCAGTTGTCTTCTCAAAATCTTCAGATAGTTCACGTTTCTAAAACTCTTACTCTGGCTTATAATGCCCCATATAATCTGTTCTCCATTCCTCTTCCACTCAGCAGCCTCTCTGTCCTCATCATTTACCTTCTGCCTTTACACAACTCCACCCCATTCCATCACACTGGCCTCCTTGGGGTTCCCTGCACACCAACCACACTCATTCACCCTTCAGGACTTTTACACTGCCTCTTCTCATGTCTGGAATTTTCTCCCCCACGTATTTGTTTAGTTTGTTTTCTTCCTTCTTTTATATCTCAGCTTACATATCTTTCTAAGAGACTTTCCCTTATCTCCATATGTAAAGTGTTTTCTTCAACCTCATCTATCTCCTCTACCCTACTTTTCTACTCTTAAAATACTTATGACTTGATGCATATTTACTCATTTTATTGTGACAACCCTACTGGAACATAAAGCTCCATCAGGACAGGACCATGACCAATTGTGTTTTGCTGTATCTGCAGAGAGTAAAACCATTCCTGGAACTTAGTAGGTGCTCAATAGGTATGTTTTGAATTGAATTAGATCACATTTATCCATGACGTCTCCTAAAATTTCATGTTAATATTTCAAGACGATCTTCTGGATGGTAGAAGCTAAAGGAACTCCTCTTGTGCCAAATATTAAAGAAGCAGTGTTACAGATTATAAGGAGATCTTTCATACCCTAACCATTTAAAAAATTATTAAGTTGAATCCCATATGCCTAGGGTTGATGCATTTAAGAGATAAGATGTGATAAGAAAATATAATAGTATGTTTAATTTAAGGAACATTATAGATATAAGTGGACTTTTAACTATCTAATGAAAAATAGACGTGTCCTAAGGAACAGACCCAAAAACACAGGTATAATATACACCAGAAAGGTTTATTTAATAGCAGCTGAGGTCTATAAAACATACCAGGAAGGGCAATTATTTTTCATATAATTATACTGGAAGCAAAATTTGTTTTCATATTATTGGAAGAAAACCAATTTCATAATATTTGAAGAAAACTAGCCTAATATTAAAGATCTGGGAGGACATCAGTCACTAAACCTGGTAAGCTATGCACCAAACTGCTTCCATCTGTAGGGATGTGATAATACAAAAGGGGGATGTGTAAAGCAAATTGCGCTACACAAAAAAGGAAAAAAGGGGGTGATATAGCTACCCTAAAGAAATTCGTGCTAGAGAACAAGGGTCAATCAAAAAGGGAACAAGGACAGGAGGAGCTTTGGTTTTATGTAAATATAAGTCTTAGTGTACCATTTGGAGGAGTTCTTGGGCTGTTGCATATTAAGTTCCTTGTCAGGTTGATGAATTAGGGTTACCAGTTCTTTGTTGTTTTGCCCTCTCTGCCAGTTAGAGCTCTGAGATTCGTTCTTAGATGAGGAGATGGTGGAGTTTGCTCCCTTCTTATGCTGGTGATTTTAACTGAGCTTCTGTAGTTACCTGTGCAGTCAACATTTCAGTTACTTGTTTCTGATTAACTTGTTGATGATACAGGTCATGTCTATACAAACAAACAAGTTTGAGAGGTCAGTACCCAAAGCAATCAAGAAAATAATTTAAAGCTTGAAGTAATTTGGCATTTTTGGTCTAGTGTATCCAACAATCCCATGATGAGTTAATGAGTTGGTTTATGTGGATATAATCACAGTTGCAGGCACTACTTTTTCTCCATGATCCTACTCTATTAGTGATTTCAAGAACCAAGGGAAATGGGGGTGAAGAAAAATGAAAAATTGACTTTAAAAATTTTTTTGGAGACTATAGTGTAACAAGGACAACTTTTATTTCATTGTGAGCCATTAGATCTCTGTTCTGTTTTTTTAGTCATTAGAAGAGAGAGAGGCTGTAGAGAAAATGAACTTTCCTATGGCCAGTTCTAATTGGCCAGTTCCTATGGCCAGATTCTAAACAGACCCTGGTCAGCTTTCTCACTGCACTCATGTGGGAAGTGTTTTATTATTGACTCTGTATAAAGAGCTCCTCCCAGTGCTCTGGGCTGCACAGCTGCAGGGGAGTAGAGGCTAGAGTGGTAGCAGAGGCTAGAAACTGGGACAGAGACTGAGTTGGCTGCAGGGGGCAGAGAGGCCCAGAGGCAGAGATTGCCTTGCCGCATGCAGACTTGCTCTGAGGCAGACAGAATTCTAGAGCTTCACCTGCCACTTTGGGAATAAAGTTGAGTATAAACCCTTTCACCCCAAGAATGTTCCATTATCATTTTTTGGTCTCACTGAATCAGTGGACTGAAACTCACTGGCAAGACAGTTGGTGACATTGGCAGGATTTGCTGTAGGCTGAAGAATGGATCAGGCTGCCCCCATGGGAGGGGTACTTCAGTGGGCTGTCCCTATGGATGGGGAGACCTTCGAATGTCCCCCAGTGGACATGTGGTCTGAGGTGGTTTGCCTGCTAGATGACTGGGCTCCTCCCCTAGACTGGGGAGAGGTGGAGGCTACACCTGAGGCAGTAGAGTTGGCCCTTAGCAAAATAGGAAATTCCTTAAAGAAACAGAGTGTCTGGGAGGCAGCCAGAAACATGGGTTCACTTTTTCTCACAGTGTTAAGAAAGGCTGTAAGGAAAAAAGATGTCCTCTTGCAAGAAGCATGAGAAGAGGCACCATGAGAAGGTGAACTGTGGGATGCCAAAAATGAGGTAAAAAATTTGTTGATGACTGAAATGGTGTCACTATATGGTGCTGTGAAAATGGTAAAGGGTGTAATGGTAGGACAAGAAGAAGCATCACGACAATGCAAGCTGCAAGGTGCCATGAGGCAGATGAAGGTTATAGTGGTGCCATCAGCCCCAGAAATGAAGGAGGAGCTGAGGTCTGATGAACTGGTGGGGTGGAGGTCATGCCAGTGCCGGAGGCATTGGCCCGCCTCTGTAGAAAGCCCACCTGGTTGGAAGCCAGTTGAAAGCCTGCCCAGTTATAGATAAGAAAATAAAGTCACAGCAGCTGCAGGTTCCTCTGGGAAAGAAATCCACCCGGGGTCATGGAGCACTCTATGCTCCATCTTCATAATCAGGCTGAGCTGGTGGATTTGGGCTCCCAGTCTTAGCAGAAGCCCTCAGAGACTGCAAAATGTGCATCAGACCCCAGAAAATTACTCCCTCCTCAATTGGATTATGGTGGCATTTAGTGATGATGAGGAGATGGTGGAGTTTGCTCCCTTCTTATGCTGGTGATTTTAACTGAGCTTCTGTAGTTACCTGTGCAGTCAACATTTCAGTTACTTGTTTCTGATTAACTTGTTGATGATACAGGTCATGTCTATACAAACAAACAAGTTTGAGAGGTCAGTACCCAAAGCAATCAAGAAAATAATTTAAAGCTTGAAGTAATTTGGCATTTTTGGTCTAGTGTATCCAACAATCCCATGATGAGTTAATGAGTTGGTTTATGTGGATATAATCACAGTTGCAGGCACTACTTTTTCTCCATGATCCTACTCTATTAGTGATTTCAAGAACCACTAGATGGCAGATGTGCGCCGAGCTCCAAAAGGTGTTATGGTAGTTAGGCTTAAAAATGCTATCTGTCGTCCAGAGAATTGTGGCCCAGATGAGGAGACTTTTACTGTGGGGATGAGAAATACGGTGTTTCAAAGAACTTCCATGTCCCACTTTGGGCCCCTAGTGGCCATTTTTGCCCCTCACTTAGGGCAGCCCATAAGTGAGGTTATATGTATGGTAACAGATTTGGGAGAGGCTGAAGCAATGAAGGCATGGAAGGAAATATGGTCTGCTACTCAGAGGAAGAGTTTAAAGGGCTCCATGAAGGTCATGAGGATCCAGATGTGGGTTGATTTGATAAAGGCAGGAGCAGACAGAGAAATTGGATGGCAAGTCAAATAAAATTTTACTGGAGCTGTGGCAGCAACTGAAACCAGAACAATGGTTTCAGAAGTCAGCTAAAGTAAGGACCAAGAAGTGGGAGCAAGAGACAAAGGCACAAGACCAGTCTGCAAGACTTTCTCCTGGAGAGGTTGGAGAAGCTCTCCAGGGGCTGGAGAAGGTGGGTATTGTAAGGCCCACTGATGATCCTTTTGGTTCCCTGGTGTGGCCAGGGGAAGAGCCAGATGGCTTCTGGTGTATGACTGTAGATTGCGGAGAACTAAGTAGAGTCAAGCACACTCTTCATACTGCTTTCCCCTCTGTTGCAGCCCTGATGGACAATATTTGCCTATGTTGGTATCACTAAAACATGTGTCTTATCACCCTTCAGCTTAATCTCCCCTAATGTTTGTGTGGACTGGGCACACACTCTAGCAAAAACTGCTGATTGCTAGGTGTGCACAGAAAGTGTGAGTCATAAACTAATCTGAGTAGAACTGGTATGAGTATAGCTGGGAAGACCACTTGGTGGCAATGGGTCTACTCAGACTTGATGATTATTATAATTTCTGTTACCTATATCATAATTTTTGTTATTTATATATTGTTTTAGCCTCTGTTGTTATTGTGGCTTTTGATTACAATGTTCCATCTTTCTTGTACAGGGACTATTGAGGGCACACAGGTTGTGAGGCAAGAATCCTGGATTTGTGGAGTGCAGAGAGAATGAAAGTTATGGCCAGGATTCTCACCTGACCCTGGTCAGCTTTCTCACTGCGCACATGTGAGCAATACGTTATTATTGACTCTATATAAAGAGCTCCACCCAGTGCTCTGGGCAGCACAGCTGCAGAGCTGCAAGGCTGCAGGAGAGCAGAGACGAGACTGGTGTGGTGGCAGTGCCAAGGACAGAGACTGAGATGGCTGTGGAGGCAGAGAAGTCCAGAGGCAGACCTGGTTGCTGCATGCAGACTTGCTCTGAGTGGACGGGATTCTATTGCTTGACCTGCCATCACTGTGAGAATAAGTTGAATATAAACCCTTTCACCCCAAGAATGTTCCATTGTCATATTTTTGGTCTCACTGAATCAAGAGTGAACTTGCCCAAGGCTGAAACCCACTGGGAAGACATAGGCAATCTGTGATTCATTTGTTTTTTTGAAAAATTTGTTTTTCTTGGACAAGATATTAGCCTGAAATATGTGCATAGAATTTTTTTATTTTTCTCTCACTATTTATGTTACAGATGCATCAGTACTGAAGAAAGCATTGACATTTTTTCTTTCTCATTCTTTCTTTTTAGCTTTAAAAAGAGTTGACCTATAAGCATATAAAGAAGGTTGGACACTTAAATGGAAAAATTTATAAAAGTTCAACCTTACTTGTGTGTTAACCCAATATTGCAAAAGTGTGCTGATCTATTTTTAGACTAAAAGATTAACAAACTTATGGAATTTTAATTAATGATTTTTATTTTAGAATTATGATTCTAGCATTACAGACTTCTATGTCTTTTTTAAATCAAGGATGAGGAAACCAAAATAAAGAAAAATTGTGTGATACTGGATTCATATCAAATATGCTCATATTAAACCAAAAGGATATAAAATGCAAACTTAATGGCAATTAAAATTAGCATATTCAGAAAACAACATACCCTGAGATTATATCCTTCACATTTTAATACTTGGACAAGTAATACATTTTGGGTATGTAATCATGACATTGTCAGGCCTTTATGAATAAAAAGGAATACTTTATCTTTTATTTAAAACTATAAATACCCAATAATCATGTCTGGGTCTTCCCCTAGTAAAAGCAATGTCTATTCCTTTGATAAGCATTCAATGATTTACCATATCTTTATGCTTTTTGAGGCCCACAGCACATTGCAAATCCATAATTTCAGGAAAAAAACAGCTGGAATAAGTTGTTAGGAAAAGGCTGACATGCCAAGCAACAAGTAAGCAAACTAAATTAGGGTTTCAAGGGCCTATCTTTGGTGAAAGAATAGGTTTTTCTTCAGTCTCTATGGGAGCCCCACTGTAATCCTCAAGCTGGATTGTTCAGCTAGTTTTCTCTTGGTACTTGGATGGGATGTAGAATGAGCCAGGCTTTAAATTAAATAGCAAGAGTACTTGCAGGATGGAGGTTTAGTACTTGCATAGGGAGCTGTTTTCATCCTCTGCCTTGGCCCTCTTTGGATTAGTTAGGCTGGAGTGTGTCCCTTAGTTCTCTGTTCTATAAACAAAATGCAATCACTCATTTACAGAACTTTGTTAATGCTATAAACACTTTCAAAAACTTTTAAAAATAATTCCACAAAACTTTGAAGGATTATCCTTTACCTTAAGATCTGTCTTGACTCTTGGGTGGTCTGGCTCATTACCAGGTCCCATATATTTTGGAAAAAAAAAAAAAAAAAACAATGTTGTAAAGACTAGTACCATAGAAAAAGTTGGCTCCAAAACTCAAGTTTCAGTCTTCCTTTTTCCAGAATACTGGGAATTCTTGGCAAACAGGGTCCATGACTGAAAGCTGACTATAGGAAGGGCAGTTTGAAAGTGGCCAGGAATAACATTTAAATAGCCCACTCAGGAAGTCAGAAATTAACCCTGGCTCAATGAATTAAGAATTAAATGATTTTTGCTCTAAATTAGGATTAAATAGACTCAAAAGGCATTTGTAGCAATTCATGCCTCCCTCTCCCCTCTCAACTATAGCACAGGGCTGTAGGTTGGGCCCTTGGATAATAGTAGATGATAAAAACTGAATCAAATTGTTTTTGAGAAATCACCTTAGGAATCAGTAAATTGATTTGAAACCTAGTTCAGTCACTAGCTAGGCTGTATCAGGTAAAATCACTTAATCATTGGAATTCTTATTTCTTCATCTCTAAGATGGGGTGGTCTCATAGAATAGTTTGTAAGATTGAATTTAATATACAAAGCACTTAGTATTCTGAGTGACCCCAACTAAGAATTAAAAACTGGTACTTATTACTATTGTCATAGTGACTAATACACATATCATCTTAATATTAACTGACCAAGTTAATATTGGCTGCACTTGTAAATTTCAGGACTTTTTTCCAAAAATTGTTGAATTGCTGTTATTTGTTCTCATCTGTTGTTTTCTTTCAACATTTACCTTAAAATTTGTGCCTACTTTGATTTTTTTCCAATTCTTTTGCTAATTGCTTAGCGAGTCTCACCTGAGAGGGATTAACCACACGCCACACCCCGTCCCCCAACCCCCAACATGGGGCAAGTTCACTCTGGATCTGGTAACACTGAAGAACAACAATGGAACATTAGGGGTAAAAAGGTATATACCAAGCTTTATCTTGGTGGGAGGTCGAGTGCTGGAATCACCTTTCCCTTTGGGGCAGTCTGCATGTAGCAATACCATCTCTGTCTCTGCCTCTGGGCAGAGCTATTTAACACCAACAATAATGGCTCATTGCCAATGGAGTATTAACCTAAGCAGTAGGCCAATTACATCATCAAGTAGTTTAGGGTCAGGTGAGGCTCCTGGTTATAGGAACTTCCATTTTCCCTAAAGTGACTTAGGCCAAGTATTGATAGCTAAGACAAAAACACGTAAGTTTAGAAGTATGTATGTGTTGTGCTTTGAGTGACACCTGTTTTCACAAAATCATGGTAAACAAGCTGACTATTGGTTGAGCCCTTCCTAACCTGGCAAGACCATTGATGGTTTTAAGAGGGGAGACGTCAGTGGCTCTCAACCCCACTGCAAGTGAAAATCATTGCTTGGGCTTTACCTGTGAAGAGTCTGATTTAGTAGATGGGGTGAAGCTCTATCTTCACTGGATTGTAAAAGCTCTCCAAGTGCTTTCAATATGTAACCAGCACTGAGACTCTCTGGATGGGTCACAGGGGAAGTTTAGCTTTCTGTAGAGTAGCTCTTAGCAAGGCATAAATTTTTGTGACTCAGTGAATGTTTTCCATAGAAGTTAAAGGGCAGTAACTAGCACTTGGAAATAAACCTCATTTTTTTAAAAAAGTAATTTTAGTTGAGTTCAGTGCATACACCAGGGATTTCAAATTCACTTTTGACTTTTCAGGAAATTTTATTCCCTCCCTTAATTTTCTATATTATGATTCTTAAGTGAAAGTCTCCTACCTCAAGTGAAAGAATTAGCTGGGCTCATTCATGATTGTTGAGTTATGGACCAGATTTAGACCACCAGTATAAGTGGACCCCAGTCATTGGGGGCATTAGTTTGGCATCCTTTTACTCTTTCCAATGCTACCTTAACTAAATTATTTTAGAAGTACTTGCTATTGCATTTCTTTCACTCTTTGGTTAGTGAAATTTGCCCCAAGCACAGATGAGATCACATTTAGTGAGGGATACATCCAAAGATGCAGAGAACATGTGAGCTTCTGGTAAGGGGGCTTCTAGCTGCAGTCAAGTCATGCCTTCCCGACTGTCCTATATTGATCCATCTCTGCCTGTACATCTTGTTCATGCTGCAGACTTGTCTCATCCATTCTAGCTTTATGAGAGGGGCCCTTCTGTAAGGACAAGCTTGAACTTTACATACTCCATCAACCCTTCTGTGGAGAAAGTGAAGGTTCCTATGGCCAGGATTCTCACCTGACCCTGGTCGCCTTGCTCACTACACACAGGTGGGCAATATGCTGTTATTGATGCTATTTAAAGAGCTCCACCCAGTGCTCTGGGCTGTATGCCTGCAGGAGAGCAGAGACTAGAGTGGTGGCAGCACCAAAGACAGAGACTGAGATGGCTTCAGGGGCAGAGAGGCCCAGAGGCAGAGACTGGCTTGCTGCAGGCTGACTTGCTCTAAGTAGACGGGATTCTAGTGATTGACCTGCCACCATGGGAATAAAGTTAGGTATAAACCCTTTAACCCCAAGAATGTTCCACTGTCATTTTTCCAGTCTCAGCCAAATCAAGAGTGAACTTGTCCAGGGCTGAAACCCACTGGTAAGACAATTTCCAATCGTTGACAACACAGCTTCTGTGAGCACATTCTCTTCCACATTCCTGTGTTCACCAACCCTGTGTCTACAGTTACTGCAGGCTTTGTTTATACTTTTGTGTGTCTGCATCTTGTCATCATAACTAGCTTTAGATGGTTTCAGGTTTAGGAAGAGCCTGTTGACTTCAGGAATATGATCCTATACCACAATAAGTACTCAATAAATGTGTGATGGTGGTGGTGAAGTAGAAACCATGTCTGAGAAAAGAGGGAGGGTGTGGGTTGTATAGGGAAGACCACAGAGGAGGTCGAGCTTGAACAGGGATTTAGGATTGCATAGAATTTGGATCGTTGGAGGAAACAGCCTTCTGTAAAGTGTTATTTTTGGTCAGGCTTGAGTAATTTGAATATGTGTGTGTAAAAATATATATGCACACATATGTACTTATGGAGGCATCTGAGTTCCTAGACTTGATTGCCTTCAGAATCTGTCCAAATATATATATATATATATATACACACACACACACACATATACCTGATATATGCCTCTCTCTATATATTATATATATATATATACATATATATATTATACCTGATATATGCCAATTTTCCAATTTTCAGTCTCTAAGATGAGGATAAAACTTACATCTCTGAGCCTTACTTAGGCAAAGGAATGCAAACATTTTTCTGATTTGTACATTCTCAACTGGAGGCACCTCTAAAGGATATTCACTGTCACTTGATTGGGAAGGAAGGAATACTATGTTATTTTATAACCTTATCATTTGCTGTTTAAACATTTGTAGCTCAGCCCCCTTTCCCATATGCATTTTGAACTCGCTCTTGGGATTACTGAATTGGAATTGAGAATGCTCATGATGTTATTCATTTTAAAAATCTGGTCAGTATTTCACTTTTAAAAGATTTTTAAATTAACTGCATATCAAAGATGTTACTGGGACCCGTGTCACTACTCCCCAGCTCTGACAGTTACCTTGGGTGCATGATTGGAAGGTGGTGATACAAGAAGAGGAATAGGCAAATCAGCCAATAACCAGGTTTCAGTTACTATGAAATTGATGTCAGACAGTAATAAGCTCACAAAACCATTTTCTTGTGTCCGTTGGGTTTGGGGAACTAGACTTTTCTGTCCAGCAAGACATTTATTCAAAATGTAAAGGTTAATTTAAGGTTGAGTGCTTTTTAAGTAGACCCAACTTTTTTCTTTTTCTCTGAGGACCACTCAGCATTCTTCATAACATATATGACCTTGTATGAGGCCTTCCTCTTAAATCTCCCCATGCTTTGTATTTAGCATTAGCTGACTCCCACAGTAAATTCAGTGAGGCCAATTACTTTTCATAATGAAGTTCATGTAAATTGTAGCAGAGCAAAGGTTTTATTAATGAGACTGATCTATTATTAAGACCACTTCGATCATCCTTTCGAATAGTGAGATGAAAGTCAGAAATAATATAATGTCTCTTGTCAACAGGGTTGATGAAGAAAATGAAGCGTAGACAATTTACACATCTCAATTTTTTGGGGTGAGGAAAGGCAGAGTAATTTATTTCCAGTCATATTCCAGTTTTTTATAACTTCTAGAAAAATCAGGCTCTTCTGAAGGTGTATCAGTCACACATAATGAAAAATACATTTCATGTGCAACATGCAGCTGAAGAGCCTTTGGTCCACATGTAGATTTTCTAGGATACATGTTTTCATATTTTCTTTTGTGTTTTCCCCATAGATATGCTCATGAATATCATGCCATGTATCCGGTTTTTCAGTGTGGAAAATGTGGTTAATGTGTTTCCTATCAGCTCACTTAAAAAAAAAAACTCGAGTGGTAGAATTATTAATGGTGCCTTCATGGGCTGTAGGACAGGCAATGAGGTGGTGCAGATTGGGGGTGAGGTGGGGCCCTTCTAATTGCTTTTCAGCCACTGTATTAGCTTGCTCTGCCTATTTTAGAATCACCAGTTTCTCAACTATGTATGTCAAAGACCTCATGAATGACTTCATTCGTTTATATTTTATTGTTAATTATTTCTATGTTTTATTCTGTTTCTAGTTATTTAAAATGATTGAAAAAGATAAAGCATTTTTGTTTTTGAAATACAGAAGAAGCAGAAGGAACTGAAACACATTCAGGGATGGATCACTAAGTCATCTTTAAAAAATCACATTGCATATTGCACTGCTATTTAGAGACAAGTAGAGGATAATTAGAATAAAGCGCAGTGGAGCTTCTTGAGTTTGTGGGTGACCCTTATATATCAGGCCATGGAAAAAGACATGATTATGATGGCTGAAGAGGGGAGGACGCCAGGCTAATACTGGTCTTTGGTTAGAGAGGAAGGCAGTCGAAGAGTATGTGGTGCTCCATGGCATACTAGGTATATACTTTTATATCTGCAAGGGATAGAAAATCAATTCAAACCAATTTAATTACAAAAAAGAATTTATTGACCTACAAACTGGCTTAATTAAAAAAATTATTGCCGTACATTATTAAAAACCCAGAGAAGACATCTCTGAATCCAGGTGCACAAGTAATTGTATCAGAAATGTTCCTCCGTGCCTTGCTTCTGCTTTCTTATATGGGGTTTCCTCCTCAGGTGGGCTTTCCCCAGAAGCTGCTGAGCTATATCCTTCCTGTTCAGCAACCTTAATGGAAAGAGGGCACCTTTTCTAAAGATTTCTGCTAGGCTCTGGACTGATTCTTGCAAATTCACCTCGACTCATTCTTCTGTGGACTACACACTGTAGCTAAGGAATACTCTGATCTGACTTCGAAGGCTGGAGTTGTATGCCCACTTCTATAGCATAAGAATAGTCAGTTCCATTAACCCAGAACACAAGGTCTGTGGGTACAGGGAAGGAAGGGTCCCCAGAAGAAAACTGGTTTCTGACAACAGAAGAACGGTCTAAGAATAGGATGGGAAAAGAAAGCAAACAAACAATTAAGAGGTCCACTGCATATGGTTACAAATAATACTAGTTTGGAGAATAAGCCATAAGGGAGCAAGTGCTTCAGGAAAAATATAAAACAGGTGTTGATGTCATTATAGTAGAATGTAATTGTTTAAGAAATTATAATGCTAATACTCAGTTATGGTTGTTAGGAGAATAATAGCTAAATCGAAGAATGTTTTCATGAAGATATCCCAAATAATTAGAAAAATATGCAGGAAGATTGATCAAACTAAAGAATTTTCAAAGTTTTCTAGGGGAAACTTTTAGGTCCAAATTATGCGTTCTCTACAAGAGTGGGTGTTTTTGTGAAAATAGAGAACGTCCTTGCAAAACATTTGTTTTTCAGTCTCTTTATTTGTGCCAATCAGTAAAATTGCCAGGCAGGCACAAGTGGCTTCACTTTGCTAACAAAATCCTGCATGTTTGTCCAGAAGAGCTTAGTTTGTCTAGGAGAGAAAAACGTATTGTTACCAAATCCCTTTACCTTGAACTCCAGACACAAACTTGTTACTCTTATAGGGATGGACTTGGTTAACATTTCAAAATTAAATATTGTGTGAATTTACCCTGGTTTTCTGTAATTATTTTCTAAATGATAAAAAAATGGAATTTTGTGCCAATATATAGAGGGGTATGTAATGTACAGCTTTTGAGGTTTTGATAGTCTTTGTTTAATTTTAGAGATAATTTTGCCTGAAAATTTGATATGTATATATATATATATATATATATGCCAGAAAATTCAATGCAACTGAATACAATTCAGAGATTTATTGAAGATGGAGGCTGCAGAGGATAAAACAAATAGGGCCTTTCCTGCTTTCAAACAATTTGAGATTTAGCAAATTGAATCAGGTTCTTAGGTTGGCACTCAGATTGCTGATAACTTGATGTATTTTTTGCATTACAGTTTTCCACATTCTGACTCAGATACATGCTACTTCTTAATTTGTAACTTGAGGTATCAGTCTGAGTCTGTGCAGTAAAAAGCTGGTAAATTCAAAGAGGTAAGTAGAAGAAAAAGTTTACTAAAGGGATAATGTGCAGTGGCAGCCAACCAACAAGGGAGAAGCGTTCTCTGGTGAAGCATATGCTAGACCTGTACCTGGAGGGACCAAGGAAGGCAGTGGCTATGAGAAGCAGGGGTGGGGGCTGTGCAGCTATGGCAGGGGTCCATGCGATAGGAATTGCCGCCTTGGGGAAGAATGAAGCCAAAACCAAGCATCACCAGTGAGAGATGCAGGGGGCAAAGCCCTGATCTCTTCCTACTCCCACCCTCCGGCCCCTGCCAGTGCCAACCATCTGCAAACCCATGTGGAAACCAGAAGGCGAGGGAGCCCAGGTGGTCCTGTGAGCCGAGGTCAGCTTGCTGGGGAAAGCAGCAGGTAGATAAGGGTAGAGACTACACCAGGAAGGGCGGAAGTGGGTACCCACCACGCTTCACTGCCTGGCTTCCTCTGCTCTTTTCTGCTCCTGTCGTCTGACAAGGATGTGGTACTTTTCTCTTGCTTATGCTACATAGACACTGGCTTCTTTTTGCTCTTTATGATCTCTGATAGATAAAAGTGGGTGTTTCAAAGGCACTAAGGACTTGTCAAAAGCTTCTTCCTTTTCCTTCTGCTCCATCTTAACCTGTGGAGTGTTAAAAGTATTTGAAGAGAAAAAAGGCAGAAGGCGGCATAAAGACAGGAGGAGATGCACAGAATAGGAGGCTTCTTTTATGTCTGTGCACACAAAGCTGATACCATATATGACCAAGAATTTGGCTATTATATATGGTTCAGAATTTGGCTATTGTATATGATTTAGAATTTGACTTGGGGCTGTATTCTAGTTCAATGTGACTAGAGCAAATTTTTCTTTTAAAACCATCAGGAAACATTTGGTGGTAGACAATCCTGGCTACATAACAACCCAACACCATTCCCATACTTTCCCATTCCTTGCTAAGTATTTCCTATTCCCATAAGTATTTTACTTAGTATTGGTGATCAAGGGATTTTGGAAAGGCTGGCCCTTCCCAGCACCAGGCGTGAATTTTGAGCAGCTTAAGAGGCTAACTGAGGTATAGCAAGCTGCTAAGTACCATTTTCATGAGTTTCCTAATTGTAATTTGGGTTCCAAAACTGAGAGCAGAGAGTGTTCAGGGATCATGTTTTCTAAAGGGAATTTGTAGATCATCACTGAAGAATTTAAAAGGATTGATGTTAAAAATATATCTGGTGACTCTGAGTCCATTACCTATACCAAAAATATGTAAAAGGAAGTAAGGATATTCTCAAAGAGAGAAGATTTTATTGGTGAGCATATTTATAAGCTGTGTAGTGCTATCATAACAACATAACCACAGACTGGGTGGTTTAAGCAACAGGAATGAATTTTCTCACAGTTCTGGAGGATGAAAGTCTGAGATAAAGGTGCCAGCAGGGTTGGTGTCTGGGGAGGCCTCTCATCCCAGCTTGTAGATGGCTGCCTTCTTGCCGCGTCTTCAGACGGCCTTTCTTCTCTGTGTGTGGCGAGAGGGAGAGGTCTCTGGTGTCTCTCCCTCTTCTTATAAGGAGACACCTATCTCATTGGATTAGGGCCCCACCTTCATGACCTTATTTAACTTTAATTACCTTCCCCAAACCCCACCTCCAACTACAAAACTGGGATTAAGGCCTCAAAATATGAATTTTGGGGCAACACAATTCAGTCCATAACAGAGAGAGTTATTGGAACTGTACTTTTACTTTCTGCAAGCTGAGTGGATGTGAACAAACTATTCATAGAGTGAGGGATGTTTCCCAGGAGGAGTTACAGAGGTCGCAGGGGCTCTGGTGCAGCCAAGTGATCAACAGAGGACATGATCGCTCCTGTGAGAACCTAGGATCGCCCCCTAGACTGGGAAGCCAGAGACTTCCGGTGAGAGCCTCATTGCTGTCCAGCACCGTGAATAACAGGGGTTCAGTGGAGGCAAGCTGTTTCCTGTTGAATCAGTGTATCCATCTGTCTCTCCTTATATCCCTTTGGTTATATAATTGACTCTTGATAGTGAGAGACCCTGGCACTTATATGCTTAAGGATACCTGATTTAGTTCCGGAAAGTGTCTTTTTAAAGACAGAGTCTAATGCAGAAAACATAAAGGCGAATTCTGATAACCCTCTGTACACAGAAACTTAAATCGCTGCAAGATCAATATTAAGGACTCTAAAAAACCTGCAACATTAAGAAAACCAAAAGGTTAGTGTCTTTAAAACCTCCTCCCTAAAGTTTGAAAGATAGACAAAGTTGATTCATAAAATATGAAACGCAAATAAATGTATGAAAATATGTTTAAACTTGGAAGTAAGCACTCTTATACACTGCTCATGGGAGTACAAATGGTTAAAACAAACTTAGTAATAGGTACCAAAATTATGTACCTTTAGATCTTGTATCTTCAATAATAACATTTTGTCCAAAACAAATGATCAGAGAGATGTATGCAGAGAAATCTGTGGAAGAATGTTCATAGTTGTGTTATTTACATTGATGAAGAATTGTAAATAACTTATAATTCCATGAAATGTTTATGTGGTAAAATACTATGCAGTTATTGACAATTATATTTTAATGAATTGGAAATAGTCCAGTGACATAAGTTTGTTAAAAAAAATAAAAGAGAACACACAGTTTGCAGAAACACTGCCTGTAAGAGAAAAAAGTAGCAAACTGACTTCATGAAAATTAAAACAGTATTCTCATTTTTTAAAAAGTTACTAAAATAAAAAGGCATGCTGTAGACTGAGAGAAAATAACCACAATACATATATCTGACAAGTGCTACAACTTAATAATGGAAAGAAAACCGACCTAATACAGAATGGGCACAAGACTTGGATATTTCAAGACACAGGAGTGGCCAGTGTGTTCCTGACAAGGGACTCTATATCAGTCGTCATCAGGTAACAGTAAATGATAACCACAATAAAATACCACAAGACACACACTGGACTGGCTGAAATTAAAATGACCAATGATGTTAAATATTGGCAAAGATATGGAACTATTGAACTCATATACACTGCTGGTGGTACACTGTATAACTATTTTGGAAAGCTGTTTGACAGTTGCTTATAAATTTACACTTGCCTTATGACCTAGCAATTCCATTGCTAGGATTACTCAAGAGAAACAAAATTATATGTCTACAGAAAGACTGTTCTTTACAATATTGTAAATATTCTTTACAAGGAAGACTATTCTGTACAAGAATATTCTTAGAAGATTTATGCATAATAACCCAAGACTGGCAGCAAATGTTCACCAGCAGGAAAGTAGAAAAACAAATTGTGATATATGTCCATGAACTAGAGTATTACTCAGCAGTAAAAGGAAATGAACTACTGATAAAAGCAACAAACTGGATGTATCTCAAAAATATTAAGTTGAGCAAAAGCAGTCAGATACAAAGACAACGTAGGTTTGATTCCAAATATGTGAAGTTCAAGGACTGGCAAAACCAGTCTATGGTGATAAAAATCAGAATAATGGTTGCCTCTGTGTGAAGGGCAGTAGACTGGAAAAGGGCCTGAGGAACTTTCAGCAATGATGGAATTGTTCTCTTGATTGAAGTGAAAATTATATGGGTTTATAAAATGATCATAACTCATGGAGCTGTACACTTAAATACAACTTATCATTTATAAATTAAAAGTCAATTTTTAAAAAAAGGACTCAAAATTATACAGTCCAGATAGGTGAGTCCAGTGGGCATGATGCTAAAATTTTCTTTTAGGTGAGATCCCATAGAGACCATTCACTATTATTGACTCTGTGTTTTCTCTGCAGTGAAGATGGAAGCATAGACATATGATCATCCAATCCACCTGGTTCCAGTTGCACTGAAAGTATGCTCTTGGGGAATTTTCTCATTATAGCAACTGCTTCCTCTGGGAGATGTTCTTGTTGGAAAGAGAAGGTGCTGATCAGTAGACAGGCTCTAGACTACTGGGCTCCTACCTACAGCCTGACAAATGGGTATTTTGCTTAATATATTGGTCAGCATCAATGGATCCTCCATAGGAAAATCACCTTCGGTTGAACTTCATCCTGATTCTGCAGTATCCCTGGTGCAGGTGGCCACCTGCTGAGGTTGGATGTCCACAGGCTTCACCTAGAAAAGTCAGTTCTCTCTCTGCTCAACAGCTTGTGAAGTAGTGTTTTTACTGTGGTGTACTCACACCTTTTCATATCTGTTATCTCTTTGAGAGGGTTTGGTTTGTTATATATCAGAATCAGGTCCATACCAGTTGTGATGCTGATTTTAAATTCAGGCAGGATCCAGAACGGATAAGGGGTTATAGGGGTGTAGAAGGCTGCCTTCCAATTTGAAATTTTTCATATTTTTGACATTAAGTGCCCCTTTACGTGTCATAGTAGGCTGAAAGCCTAATCTTTCTGTTGTTCCCTGACATCTCACTATAAATGGTGCCCACCGCATTTGTGGAAATAAAGGAGAAGCTGTTATGGTGCTGATGGTTAATGGAAAGACAGGGATACCGTTTTGATTGGGGGAATGAGAAGAGGGGAAACAACAAGATAAAAACGATTACAGAGAGGCAGAGGGGCACTCTCTTTCATTTATTTTCCAAATGGCAATTTTAAGGTAAAATTACCTTAAGAATCAAAAGAGAAGTTCGTTTATTATTGCTTTCAGACAATCAGGTAATTTATCATTAAATGAACAGAAAATAACAGTATGAACATCAATAAAAGCTAGGTTTGGGAAAAATTGCTTTGTGCCAAAAGAAAATTCTGTAATTTATCTCAAACTCAACTCACCAGATTCATAGCATGATGTAATCCTTGTCCATTATATACCATTCTCTGCAACTGAACTTATGAGATCTTTTCTTTGTCCTGCAGCTCAGACACTGTTCTATTCTTAGAGCTGACAGAGTATATATAAAAGAGCAAAAAATATTAACAAATACACAATATGTGATTCTACTTGTAGGTATAGGGGGAAAAGAGCATTTATTATTATTTTAAAGATGTTCTCTTAAATAAGAGATCTTTTAAATAGGATTCAGAAGCTGCTCCAAGTTGAAGAGATATCTTATGATTATACAAATTACATATGCATACACACACACACACACATGTATATATATATATAAATTTGGATTATTAAAAAGTTCATTCCAAATTTCATGGAAGATTTAGACCACACTGAATGACTGTAAGAAAGTAAACACCCTAAATCAATATCCAGAGATAAGCTTTGCTGACATTTTAGTGAATTGCCCTTGTCGATTTTTTCAGTATAACAATCTTTTTTCACTTAGCATTATATGGTGGATTATCAAATGTCATAATATGTTCATAAATACAAATATATATATTATATATAACTATATATTAATCTACAAAATGAACATCTATATTTTATTAATATTGATATGTATATATAAGTAAAAATATAAATAATATTTATAAATAGAATTATTTTAAATGTCTGCCTCTGGTCTCCAGATGACATCATCAAGATTGCGTCACGAATCGATCCTACGTCAGTCCTCCCAGGAAGACCCGCTCGCAGCTACCCACAGGCGGGACGCCGCTGTGAGAGCCCCGGAAGCCAGGCCGGTGGAAGCTCCGCCTGGGCGGCCAAGGCCGAGCGGGACCGCGTGTGAAGGTAGGAGCAGCTGCTGACTGACGCCGTGGTTCCTCCCTGCCCGCCCAGCGCCGCGCCCGGACCACGGTTTCTGCCGTGGGAACGGAGCCCAGGGTGAACATCCAGCTTCCCCAGCGTGGAGGGACGTTTTCCAGGAGGCTCCCTCCCGGGTCTGGCCTCAGGACGATCACTGGCGGAATCTGAGGAATCTCCCCTGGGTTCAAAGGACAGAGAAGGGCGCGGGCGCTCAGAGCTGAGCAGGCCACGATGAGCAGAGATGCCAGCCAGTGGCTCTGTCCTTCTGCAGAGGCAGGTCAGTGGCCCCTTCTGGCCAGGTTGCTGGCATGGCAGTTCTCCCAGATTTGGGCCCCTAGTCACTGGGCTCGCAGTAGAGCCTGTTTTGCCATCCTGCCTGTAGGGAAGTGAATTCTTAGACCTGCTCAGCTGCTGAGCGCAGGCTCAGTCCTGCCCTAACAGGTGCCTGGCCAGAGAACTGGGCAGCCCGTAGAGTGTATCCTGTAGCCCTGCTTGGGCAGGGAGCCAAGCCAGCAGCCTGCTCCATCGGTTGATCATAGCCTCTGGTGCCTCATACCCAGGAAACCTGAACAAACAGGAGTAACCCCGGGCAAACTGAGAGCCCAGCCTATGGTTCCACAGAGCAGTGGAGCCCAGAGAGCCCTGCCTGATGGCTTGACACAGCCTGTGGCCTCACCCAGGCAGGGAGTCCAGCCAGTGATCTGGCCCAGTTGCAGAACTCAAGACTATGGCCATGACCAGCAAGGAGCCTGGACAGTGACCCCATCTCCCCCTGCCACCCCCACCCCCCACACAACAGAGCACAGTCTCTCGCCCCACCCAACCCTGGGATACAGCTGGAGGCCCCTCCTGATCAGGGAGCCAGGCTAGCAAACTTGCCCAACAGTGGAGCAAACCAACTTCAGGGCACACAGCCTGGGGCCCCAACCTGATTGCTCTATCCAATCATTGCGTCCTGCCTGTGACCCCACCTGTTTTTTGTAATGACTGTCTGATCTAGTTTCACGGACACAATGTTCTCTTGAAACTTGTTGGAAATTCAAATTAATATATTTGAAAAATATGTTTCCCATACTAAGTGAGCAGTTCCTTGAGTATTTTTAGGAAATCATTAGTTCTGGTTCTGCAGAGTGGTCTCTCATTGAACTGCACCATATTTTAAATTTCTTTAGCTTTATAGAAGGAAGTCTACATTAGTCCATACCAGTACAGGAAGTGAGTCTGGTAAGCAATCCATGTTCATTTCTGTATACTTCATGTCTAGAAGAAAATGAAGGTGAAATTTTACATTGTCAATTACTTTTCTAGATCAGGAATCCAGAAGTTGAGGTTTGTGTGTGGTGGTGGAATGCAGGGAGTTAAGACATTAAAGTCAAAGTAGTCAGGAATAGTTGCAGTAGGAAGCCTTTTCTCTGTCCAGAAGACTGTCTCTCCATGTTTTGCTCGTCAGCCAGCAGTTAGGAGTATGTACCCAACTATATGCCAGGAGATTGTGAGGCTCAGATGACCCTCTCAGTTGAGCCAAGAAGTTCTTCCACGGCTTCTGATACACTTCAACTGTGTTATTTGTTTCAACTGCTTCACCTCTTCTTACAGGGGCAGTAGTGTAGTTATTCTAAAGATCTCATTCACTGACTGCTTGGGCTTAGTCTTTTTTCCCCAGGTCATTAGAAAGGACATGATTTAGCCCTTTTTCCACAGTGCCATCTATATCTAGTAGAAACTCTATTGTTCAGTCGACAAATTTTTGACATTTGGATGGCAATCCTTCTGTAGTTTACATTTCTTATGCTTTATTTTCCTATTTTTATCTTCTGTCCAAGTAATGGCACCACCCTGCCAGGGTATACAGCCCACAACCGTGTCTAACCAGAAGTGATTGCAAAACCCAGCTAGTGGCCCTTCTTGATTACAGGACACAGCCAACAGCCCCACCTGGCCAGGGGGTCCACCCAGTGGCCTCATTTAAACATGGAGCCCTGCCAGGGGCCCACCCAACTGGGGAGTCCAGCCCGAGGCACTCCCTGACCTCAGAGCAAGGGCAGCACCCTTCTCAACTAGAGACCCTGTTATTTTGTGGAAGTGTGTGTGTGTGTGTGTGTGTGTGTGTGTGTTTCAGTTTTAAACTGAAAACTCTAAAATAGTAACAGAATCCCAATCTATGTCAGAATATTTTTTAGCTATTAATTTCCTCAATGTCTACAATAACATAAATTTAGAAGTAGGTTGAAATGGGAGTAATACTGTTACTAAGTCATGTTTGCTTCACATACATACCTATCATTGATTTAATTAAAATTTGATTTGTGAATTTATTTCTATGAAAAATCAAAGCCCTCAGCATTAAATAATGTTTATTTATAGATTTAAACCAATTAACTTTGTCAAGAAAAACCCGACAGTATGAAGTTGAGAGTCTCCAGTCATGGTGCTTCTAAGGATAAATCCATTTCCCACCTGGTCAATATGATGGAAGCATTTCTGACTTAAAGTGTTTTGCTTGTGATAGCCAAGTGGTTGGGGACAATTTGCACATAGGCACCCTGGATTTGTTAGCTGAGAAATACGAAGTTCCTCAGTGTATTAAACCAGCAGGGCCGCCATTCTTGAAATAAGATGCTTCTTGAACATGGGTAAAATGTCTGCCCAAGTTTCTGGGTGTTTGTGTGTAGGGTGTCATTGAACTAATTGTCCAGATTCCTGTCATGACCATGGGGGTTTGTCTGACAAGCAGAGAGGAAAAACATAATATTCCTTGTTAGCTATGTTTCCCTTTGGACTGAGGCCCACTTGCCGCCGTTTTCAGCACATCACTCCCTAAACAAATGTTCTGTCTCTTCTACTTACTGCTTTGTTTGTTTGTATATTTTATAAAATGTCATAAAACTTACCTAAGTAGTTTGTAGATAAACCAGAACATAGAGATTGCCGAAAAGAAGGTGGCCAAAAATTAATTCACCTAGAAATATCTACTGATACACATGTACGCATATTTACATTTACTGCCTCTGACCACAGTGAGATCATACTAAAAAAAATACCATGAACTGCTTTAACTCACTAAAACTCACTAATATATGACGTTTAGCTAGGTTTTGTTTACTTCGTAATAACATGCGTTTATTCATCAAGTATTGAATCAGCATGTACTATGTAGTAAATACAATGCTAGGTACTAGACGACACTACTAAAGAAGACACACACACACAGCTCCTGCCTGAAACACTACACTCAAGGTGAGGAAATACAGTTCGTCCAATAAGCACAATGTCATATATTAAGAGCTAGAATAGAGGCTAGAGCAGAGGTCGGGTATTTCCTCAAACAAGGGTACGTGTACTCCCTGAGGTTTGTGGAGATTTTTCCAGGTTAGTTAGGCACTCAGATTATTTTAAGGCAATGCACTTACAGCTTCTCAACTCTCGTTTGTAATTTGTCCTTCAGTTGGTCTGCTCTAAAGAGGTAAGAGTGTGGTCAGGGTGTGTGTGTGTGGAGGTGTGGTCTCTGATCCTCTGCACCCTTCACACTAGTGTTTTCTGCTGCTTTAGAAAAAGGTGGACCCCTCCCCCACTCCAACGCTGCAGCGTTGCATTGTCCTGACTGCAAAATCCTGGAGACTTTCAAGCAAAAGGAACAGTTTGAAATATTGTCGTTGGTGTTGAGAAGGTGAGTAATGACTGCGTCCCCTTAAAAGAGCAATAATTCTATCTGAGAAAAGTCACTCTAAACAACAAACTGTCCATTTAGGAAACATTTCTGTTACCTCCTAGCATTCCACAGAAGTATCAACTATTCATTACTAGACCATTTTATTGCAGAGTTGGACAGAGTGATCCATGGAAGATGTTTAAGCATAAAAATGATTATATTACAATAAAACCCTGTTAGTAATGTTGAGTGGAATACAAATCAAAGATAAAGAGAAATGATTCACCACTTTCACCTGTTAAAAAAGTATTCATTTATTCTTCAAAATGGTACTTCAAAGTACCAAATTGCAATGGTACTACAAAAAAATTTGCAGTGGTACTTACCAGTGGCTATATTTTACAGAATAATGCAATCATATATGTGAAGTGTCAATATTTAAAATACACAGAACTGTTCATCCTTTATGATAATTTTATAATGGGAAATAGATGTCATCTTAAAAATGTGTGAGGGCATACATAATTTTTCTAAATTATCTTATGATGTATGCTAAAAAATAAAAATCCAGTTGCTAAATGAATAATTTCTAAAGGCAGAAAAAATGAGGTTGTGCTCTGGACCTACTAGCCCCTAGTTCTATGACCTCAAGCAAGTTGCTTAATCTTTCTAAGCCACAGTTTCTTTATCAGTAAATAAGTTGACAGTACCACTCATGAGATTTCCATGAAATTAAATAGTTAACTGAAATGAGTTTGTCCTATCACAGGAGATTCAAAGAGAACCAGATTATTGTATTTCTTAAATATATATAAAAAGTTAAATCTGGCTAGAAGCCCAATATCAATTTGTTCATAAAAAAAATTTTTGGTGGGGTTTGATGGTATGAAGGGGAGGATTCTTTTTTCTGGGAGTCATAAAAGAATTCCAGAAGGAAATATAATTTAGAAAAGCTGGACATAGGTCTTTGGGATATCAAGCCTGTTACTGGTGTCTTCAACTTTCAAACCCGCATTAGCATGAGGTATTTCTACTCCTCTCTTGGCAAGAATGTATACAAGTTTCCTTTGACTTGGTTTTGAAAGTTACAGCCTTAATGTTTAGATCCCAAGGTATACATACGTATGTATTACCCACCCTCAAGAGAAGTCCTGCCATACCCAATCTGCTGTGTTGGATGTGAGCATTGGGCCCTGACACTTGCTAAAAGGCCATTCACTTTCTTCATCTCAGAGGCAGCATACTAGGAATGAGGCCCTTGTTTCTCTTCGATTCAACACCATTATCCCTTTCTCCTTGAAAATCCTGCTTAATACTCTTCCATGAATCCATATTCCTCCCCAAAGCTTAAGATTTTCTTCAGGGTCCCATATTTAGACACAAAAGTGTGGTCATCCCATCTCTAGAAGTATGTGAAGAAAGGAGGTAACATGTCAGTCTGAAACTGCTGTCCTTAGGAAGTCCTGCTTGCAAGGTTGGTGTAAGGCTGGAGGCACCAGGGGAAGGGGTGAGCTTGCTGGACAAGCTCAGGCCTCACCAAACAAGGCGAAGAGACCAACAGGTTCCGGTCTGACAACATTCCAGAGTCTGATCGGATAACTTTCCCAACTA
Organism: Manis pentadactyla; assembly: GCF_030020395.1. NCBI lineage: Eukaryota > Metazoa > Chordata > Mammalia > Pholidota > Manidae > Manis > Manis pentadactyla. The sequence goes on from NC_080031.1 coordinate 84,620,827, forward strand.
GAGCCCTCCCCCAAGCTAGAAGAGTAGTGGTAACTTTCTAGTACCTGGCTATAAAGGCCAATGAGAGACCCCCACGTACCCTAGGCGAGCCAATCCTCACGCCACTGTACACCTTTGCTCTCCCTCCCCCTGCCTTCTTTAAAAACTTGCTGCCCACCTTACTGAGCACGACTTCCCCAGCCTGTGATAGCCAGACCAGGGAACCTCGCCCGGGAGTTGCGTTCAAATAAACTACCTGGCCCTTTGTTGCCTCTCTTCACCTGCTTATTTCAGCTATCTTACAGTTCACTTTGGCTGGGGTTTAGTAATTTCAATGTCTAGAATGTTCCTACCATTTCCTAATAAAAGAGTGACTCACTCTGCTTAATTTGTTTGTGCAAACAGTATGGTTTATGCAGAACACCTGCTTAACTTCTGCGAGTCTGTAATTGTGGCAGAGTAGAGGGTGTCTGTGTGACCAGTCTCCAGTAAACATCTCAGTGCTGAGTCTCCCTGGTAGACAGCTCTGCACATGTGTGGTCACAGTGCTGTGCTGGAGGCATCGAGTACTGTGACTCCACTGGAAAGGGCCCTTGGGAGCTCGCACCTGGCTTCCTCTGGACTTCACCATATGTGCTTTTTCCTTTTGCTAATTTTGTCTTGTATCCTTTGACTTAGCTAAACATTAGGCATGAATATACCTATGTGCTGGGTCCTGTGAGACTTCCTAGTGAATCACTGAAGCTGGGGTCTTGGGGAACCCCTATACAAGGAGGAATAGGAAAAATTACCTTTCAGTATGTCCTAGAATTTCTACACTAGTTACAACAATAAAACTAAGATAAAAATTAGTATCTTACTAAATTATAGAAATTTAAATTAAATACCAAGTATCATTAAAATAAAGGAAGGCTCCCCAAAGGAGGTGGCCCTGGGTAGTTCCTTAAGTCCTAATGGTTAGTTGCTACAGTGTGGTTAGGAAAGATTTCCAAGAAGAGGGAACCCTTGAGACTAGGTTTATGTCTTCTTAGAGATGACCTCTTTTTCTTGCAATAATAGAAGCCTAACGCCATGTCCATGGGATTCCAGTTGTACTTGAAATCCCACTTTTTCTATAGAGTCTATCCAGATGAAAAAATAATGGAAGAATGCTTTTTACAAAATCCTGTTGGTTTTTCTCTTTGCTGTTATTGCACTTATTTGCTATTTAAATTATTTTGTTGAAAAGTGTGTACATGTGTGTGCACATGCACAATTGTGTACCCACAAATGTCTCAAGACTTCAGGAATGGGCACAATTATAGAAGTCCATTGAGTAAATTAAGAACAAAAAAGCATAAAGACAGTCTGGGGTATAGTTGGGTCTGTGTTGTGCTTTGTTAACAAGCATATCAGAGTTTTCAAAAATAATACCACACTGAGCTGAAAGCAGGTGATTGAGTATATGGGAAGGTAATCAAATTGCATTGTATCTCTTAGTTTCAATGCATGAGCTGTTGCTGTATTTTGATTTTTCATTTGTGCATATGCAAATGTGGACAAAATAAATAAGTCACTGCCCTCAGAGAGCAGTCCGGATGTTCTGCCATTTTTAAGAAGTATTGGTTTGTTCCCAGGTGACTATTTCTTGATAAATCTGTATTGGCATTTCTGAACCACCAGTAAAAGCCAAAACAAATAAACATACATACCCTGGCACAAAATAGTATTGTGTAGATATCAGTCACAGGTAGAGCTCTTCAAAGATGGTCAAAGACTTGACATTCGCAGCCAATGACTCAGAAATGACTCAATATGCAGGAAAATTAGCCTGAGTTAAAAATTTAAGAAAAAAGGAGGGATAAGGGTTTGATATACTTCAGTTTTAAAAATCTGCAATATAATCATATTTAAAAAGAGCAATGAACCTCATATTTGTCCTAACAAAAATCATCATTTTAGTCATTGACGTTACTTTGCATATTTGGCATATTCTTTCAGCTGACTGCTCAGCACTGGTGCCCAGGAGCTCTGCTCTCATTCAGGGCCAGGTGTGAACTGCCTCTCCTGCCCTGTGTCCTTCTTGCAGATCTAGCTTTCGGAACACAATCACACACTCCCATCCCCCTCTTTCTTTTCACTTGCTTCTGAACTTTGTAGAAGCGTTTGTAACTGAGGGTCTTTGTTCTACACAAAAGTGAAGCTGCCTATGGTAATACTTTTCAATGAATATATGAAAAGAAATGTATTTACTGCTTTGCTATGTAATTGGTTTTCAGACATTGTTTTCTGGTTTTCTTGTTTGGGTGGGAGTACCTCTAGCTAACTTTTCTCTGTTTTAGCCTTTCTCACTTTGTAAATATTGAGATGGCCTTATTTGGTTGCTAATTTTAGGACAGCACCCTGCTGGCATATTTAATGGGCCTTCATCACTCCCTCTTGCTGGTGCTTTATTTTTATTTTATATGCCCAGAGGGCAGCCAATGCCACCAGAGGTGTAAAGCTGTGGCTACCACACAGAGTTGTCGCTCTTCAGCAGGGTCTTAGGGACTCCCACAGCCCTCCCCACGTCTCCTCCCTCCAGCACAGAGGCGTGTGTGCTGTGATGACGATTGGGCCCGTCTCCCAGGAGCTCCTGTGTTCTCCTCAGGTGACACCACATCACCTGTAAGGATACCTAGTGCAGAGCCATCCTCTCCTCCACGTTAACCTTCTGCATCCATCTTTGATTCTTACACTGGAAGGAAGTTATCTTACACATCTCCACCTGAATTAGTGTCAGCTTTTCCTGATCTAATTCTCCATTCTTTCTAAATAGTCTTCTCCTTTCTAAGCCGCCTTCCTGTGACCTTGTTGCTCTCCCCACTGCTGCCGTTGTCTTTATTTACAGTCAAGAAAGTTCAGTTTCTTGACTGAATGCTTTCTACTAATCACTTTCACTTCCTTCCCCCTCACTTCTTTTTCCTGTCTGTCAGTGTCCTTCATTTTTGTTTAATAAGTGTCTCCAGCGACTTTTCCAGTCACAAAATTTAATGGCCCTGGCCATTTTGCTCTGACATTGTACTTTGTGGTTTCTTGAAAGTCAATAATTATGCCCATTTTCCTCTTTGAAATATGACTCTTTCTCTTTGGCTTAGATTTTTCCTTCTTCTCTTGACCTCTAGTCACTCTCTTATGCCTCAGGACTCTGCCTTTCACATTCACCCCTTGGAGAACTTACTGAGGTTTGACTTGCTTTTCTCGGCTGAGTTTGACTTCTAATCATTGGTCCTTCCCTCTAACCTGAGAACATCTATAGCATCTGGCACAGATAAACACGCAGTAAATACACACTTAGTATTTACTGAGTAAATGTAAGAGTGACCACAGCATGAACTTTTATATCAATGTTAGTAAGAATGGCAATTTTTAGTGACTCAGTTGAGAAAACTTCAGCAAAAAGATTATATTATAAATTAAAAATAAGCATCTTTGCCAGCCTCCTCAGAGAAAAGACAAAGGGGATTTTCTTTGTCCTAATGTATATGACTTCTCCTTTCATACTGTGTTGACCTAAGTGCCAATTGAAATTGAACATCCTATTTTTATTAGAATTAGACATTTCTAAATAACACTGAAAAAAGCTTTTAGTTACAGGGGTGAGTAAGCATAATGCATGGGCCCTACTGTGTGTCATAAAGCATTTTTTAAAATGTCCATCTTTAAAATAATTTTCTTATAGTAACAATTGCCTTTGAAGATTTAATATGTATATTATGTTAAAAGCAAAAAATACAAGTGGCAAAAATGTGCACTTTACCTAAGAAAGCTAGAGAGATTTAAACTTTAAGTAATTTCTTTCTCTTAGGCTTTCTGCTTTTTATATGAGATATGTAAGTTTGAATTCATATTTATCCTACTCATGCTTATTTATTCTGAGGATTTATGTATCTTAGGGAATTGTTTCCTCATGAGCTTTATAGTTTTCAAATGTGAAGTTATTATTGTGTAGTTTTTTTTTTTTAAGTCTTTGTGGCCTGTATTTTGAGAGTTTCTCTCCAGAACAGTCCTCCATTTGCTGTGCCAAACACCTCAGGTGTAGCGCCAAGTTTACATTACATTTTCAGCTTAGAGTTTTCTGCAATTCCAATGAACTCTATGTTTGGGCTCTACACCCAGGCGAGGTACAGGCGTGGGCTTTTCAATTTCCTGCCGGAGTCTTGCTTTTCTTTCCCAGAGAAAAGCTTCTCTTGCCTCGGTCTGTGGTGGTGGACTTTTTTCGTCCCCCTTTTCATGGAAATGATAGTTCTCGGCTCATCCCAGCTTCCAGCTGTCGTATCAGCTGCAACCATCCTCCTCCTGTCCTCACAGCACCACTGCCCTGCCTGCACGTTAACACTCCGTCCTCGGTGACCCTTGCGTTTTCTCTCTCTCTCACCATGCAAGTGGAGAATTTCCCTGAGTGATTTGGTCAAGGGACTGTCAGGGAGAAGTACTATCATGCATTGTATATTTATTATTTACTCTTTGAAACATTATGATTAAAATACCAGATATCTTTGACCTTACTGGGCAGATGGTCATTCATGTTGATCTAAATCAGTGTGGGATTTCAGTGGTCGCATAACAATTTTGTCTCTGGGCAGCAAAATATTAAAGCATGGGCCAGCCATTCATGGGTTCCTCTGACCTTGTACTTCCTTCCTCACTTCTGGGATTGCAGTTAATATTCCAAGGATTTGAAGTCTGTGTGTATGTTAATAGTCAGAAGCCAGAAACATACCAAAGAAGAACCCTTTGCCAATTTACCTGGTAGGAACAGAATCAGACTTAGAGAAACCAGAAACTGAAAAAGTGTGCATCCCTCAGGTGGGGGGATAAGCTTAGGGCTTCTGTTCATGAGCAGCGTTAGGGTGGTGTTCTTGAAGTCGTTAGCTCAGGAGCCAGACCAGGTGACTGGGTTTGAACTCTGGCTCCATATTTTACAAATCCTATGACCTTAGGTAATTAACTTCTCTAAGCCTCAGGAACTCATCTGTAAATGGGGATTGTAATATGACCTACCCAAGGGTAGTAGAAAGCATTAAGGAAATTACTGCAGAAGTACTAAGAGGGCCTGATACAAAGCAGGCAATGCAGTATCAGCTGGTATCTTGATGACAATAGGAGGAGGATTTTCTAAAGCAGGAGTCATGAACTTAAAGGCATTTAAGTCAAAAGCTAAAACGCAGTGGAGGTAAGCCAAACCCTTATGTGAACTTGTATTAGTCACTGTTTATGACCTAACTAGTCGATAATCTCTGTGAAGGATAGAAAAATAAAATTAATGGATTGCTGTTATAGGAAGTGATTGTTTAATTACAGCCAAATAAAATAAAGCCAGCAAATTTAGGAATTGTGGCGCCCTTATAATAGCATGTCTTACCAATCAGTAGACATTTCTTGAGTACTGAATATTCATCTAATAGTTAGTTGGGTTAATTATTCAGTGGAGGCAATGGAGCCAAGCAGTCAATTTGTTGCTCAGGTTGGTTATCTCACTCCTGTTTGGGGCTCCAGCTGGCTGTAGCCCCATGCCTCTTGGAGGGTTTGTTCACGGCCTTTTCTGTGTGTTGGAGAAATATAATTAAAAACAAAATCTTCCCTCAACCCAGGAATTCTCTCCACAAAGTTAGTAGAGGAAGAACATATATTTATTATTGAACAAGCATTAAACCAGAATGTGAGGCACATCCCAGGCAGTCCACTAATGTTACAAAAGATGGAAAAAAACTCATGCTTTTTATAGCCACCCAGAGACAACCCATTACAAACATATTTTCAAGGTAAACAATAACTAGTCCTCAAGTAAGAGGACTTGATAGCACCATTTGTCACACATAGTTCATCTTGACTTTACCTGGTAATTGAGGTGACCGTCTGTGTTAGCTATCTAGCTTTATCTAGAGGAAAACCTAATTTCTCATGTCTTTATTACAGGAGATTGTTTTATAATTGGAGCAAGGTGCCCACGACAGTTAGACTCTTACCCTCCCCTGGAAACTGGGATTTAGGGGTGCTATCTCTCTTTATGTTTGTGTTTCAAAGAAATGGTTCCCAGCTCTTTGACAGAGATATTCCTAGGTCAGAAAGTTGACCAGTAGCCTATCTAGTTTTCAAAAAGATTGTATACATTTCAAAGAGAGGAGGAAGTACATACAGTGACAAGTTTTCTGAATTAAATGCTTAGAGTGAAAGGAGAAAAAGAAATTTTATTCTCTTATTTGCAATAGGAAGAATTAAACCTCTTATTCTGATATTTGTTCTTGCTCAAGCACCTGCCGTGCATCACCTGAACAAGGTCAATCCACATTTTACAGATGAGTTGCTGAGGTACAGCTATTTTAATTATGTGATCAATAATTGATGGTTCAAACCAAGGGTTTATCTATTTTTTAAAATTGGCAATGGTAGGGCAGATGTGATTTAATTTTTTTCTTTCTTGCATCGTGCTTCTTTAATGGTATATCTTAGAAAAGAAATGAGAAAACCCCATATAACCTTTCCTAGTAGTTAATATTCTTGCTTTATTACAAGAACCTTGGGGAGAAACTCTTGCCTATTGTAATTTAAAGAGAATTGTTCATTAATTCTTTCCATATGAAGACCATTTACTGTGTTAAATCAGCCTAATGTTAGAAATGTTTAATTGTTAACCAGAATCGGGTCGGTAGTATTTTACCCTTTTAGGACTTTTTCAAATGTTCTCACCAATTTTAGATGAATTAAATGATCAGAAAGAGAGAAAGCAAAGGGAGTAAATCTTGTGAAGAATCCCTTTTATGCCCTTGACAGGAAGGAGCCTGAGGCTAAAGGTGAGGAACAGAGGGTTTTCTTGTGGTGGTGGCAGTGAGATAGGTTGGGGGAGGGGTGGGGTTGATGGGAAGATGTTGGGGGTCTTAAGACGACGTTCCTTTTGCCCTCATTTCTTATTTTTGGTTGTAGGAGATGATCTGCTCTTAGTTTCCACTAAGATGCAGTGAAGTTGTTGAGTTCAGGGACTGATTTATGGATTGAAAGTTCAGATGAAGCTCCCTGATTACTCTCCTTTTTCACTCTGACATTTTATTACATGCGCAGTAACCCTGGCCTCCGTGCGGGTTTAATTCAGGGTCTTATCTCACAGAACCCTTCTCAGTGGACAAAGTGAAAACATTTGTTTGGAACAAACAGTTTTCTCCTCTGCTCCAGTTTTTTTAATAGCTTTTGTGACATTTAAAAGGCATTCTTTACAGACATTGGGCAGTTCAATTTTAAAGTGGCTTAAGTGACCTGCAGATGTGTTTTGCATCATTGCTGAGCTTAAGGTAGGCAGTCTCGTAGCTTAACAGAGGGTGTTGCATCTTGAATAAGCTTGGTCAGAGAACTGGCAACTGTGGACCTATTTTTAGTAGCTTAAAACATATGATGACCTTTTGAAGAGTGTCTTTTTAAAAAATGTCATGATTAGTGAATCAAAAGTGTAAAACCAAAAGCCTGAAGTTTCCTTTACTTAATCTAGTTTAGAAGTATGTTGGAGAACATAATCATTCATCGTTTGACCAAGTGAGTGACTGAGCCACAGCAGCTTTGTTAGTGTTCCCATTGGAATGCAACGTGCAGCTTGGATCCAGAGAGCAAATGTGACTTCACTCCTCTGCCCTCACTTCCAAGTCTAGATCTTGTGACCTTCTTGTGTGGAAAGCTGGTTCTTTTCCCTGGAAAGGAACAAATGAGGGACTGGAATAAAAATTGTTTGTTTCCTTTGAAGGTCTGATGGTGGGGAATGGAGACCTGAGACCTAGTGGAAGCCCAGGCAGTGAGAAGTCAAGTCTCCCTCTATGAAAGGCTATTGAAGACAGAGCACTGGTAGGGGAAGCAGAACTCACAATCCTAAACTTTTGGCATTTGCAGGTCTTTATGATACATTATCTTTCTTTTTGAAAAATATTCCATCACATTTTGGTTGAATGAGAGTTCGGTTAGGGTTTGAGTTAATACGTTTAGCTGTTCCCCACAATTTTCTCATTTCTTAGTTACCCTGAACAATTGACTTTCAATGGCTGTGAGTCAAAACCACATCTCTCTTTCTTGCTGGCCTCTGTGGAAGGGATAGAAACTTCACTTACATTTCCCTCTCCTTTATGCACAGAATCAAGTTGAAGAGTGGTTATTTTAAAGAGAAGATGGCACTAAATATGCACCTTGGTTTTCATGGTAGTCTAATGTGAAAAACAGAGTATTCATAATACTTTGTTTGGGAAACTGGTGGTCAAGCCATGAAACAAGAAAGTCGGTATTCATTTTTCAGCTCAATTGTATACATGTTGATAGTGCTCCTATGAATAAATGAGGAACAATGCCTAATTCTGGGTGGTGTTGATGACTTTAGGACTGGGGTGCTTTGGGATAAGGAGAAAAATAGCCAGAGCAAGAGAGATAGGAGGCTAGCTAATCCAAGACGAACAGTTACTTAAGCACAAATTCACTTTTCCCTTTGAAGAGAATAATAGCTCATACTCCCATCTAGTTGTAGTTTTATTCTTCAAGTCTTAAACTATACACAGACAGTTGTAGAAGTAATGGATGAGTCAGCCAGCAACCTCACCGCTGTAAACTCAAGGATTTGAAAAATTTCTCTTTCTGCCTACATGAGCAACCTGAGGCTAGTATCTGAACTTTTTTTTCTAAGATGTTTATTTGTAAAAATGCAAATACACTTTGGGGAGATCATCTATTAGGATTATCACAAATTTGCACCTTGTGTTAAATGAATTTATCAGGTAATATCCTAAGAGTTTATTTTGATGAGGTGCATGTAGAAAGAATTTGAGGTCACTGGGTATCTAGGGAGGAGACGGTGATGATGGCTTAGTTTGGAGGATAGGAAGGACTAAAAACATGAATATATGCTTAACCCTTTTTACTGTTTTGCAGAGATTTTTTTTTTACCCTTACCACTTTAACACATGCCAAACTTTGAGCTATGGCAACATGAATTTATGTAATAAATGTTTCCTTGACATACTGAAGTAATGCAGTAATATGAAAGATGGGAAAGGAAATGTTAATTTTAGGTTAGCCTGCAATAAAGGGTGGCAAAGGAAAGATCAGCTCAGGGGAACTTTTGCATACCATATGTCCCATGATCCCATGGGATAGCATGATGGGGGAAAAGAAATCCATTCCTATTTTCTTCTACAAAATAATAAATAAAAGGAATACTAGGTGTGAGTGTGATGTCTCTCTTAATTTATTTGGTACTTAAATAGCATTTTTGGTATGCTCTTTAGTTAATGCATAAATATCTCAATCAAGTTCATAAAAAAACTTTATTTTTATTAATGTACTGAGATATTATGTGTTTATTTATTTATAATGAGTGTTTTAATCAACTGAATCTCAAGCTTTTCATATCTTGGCACACATATAAAATGATAACATCTGGGGTACCTGGAGTAAAGGGAATAGGCATTTGGGGTCAAATTGAGTGAATAAACATCTCAGCTTCCAAAACCCATTGCAAGTCTAGCTTTGGAAGTGGCCCTTCAAGAACTGAGTAGAATAACACTGCTGTATTTAAAACACATAATTTACAATGGTTTCAGACACTATCTCAAGTGAGTCATTCTTAAGAATTAAATGATAAACCTATTTCTGTAAGAGCAGAATTGTAAGACTAGAACAAACCTGGTATTTTTTTTAGTTATATAAACTTACCTTCCAAATCTTATATATAATTAATTTTGCTTACTGCTTAAACTCTTATTTTGACCATCTTGTGCCTAAATTGGTTGTCAGAATGAATGCCTAGCTTCTAAATGTACCATTAAATACCCCAGGCCCTTCTTTTATATGGTTGGTCAGAAAAAGAATCTTCAGGTTATTTCATTACTACCTGCATGTAGGTGCCTCACACTCATTATGTCGAGAATTGAGCCCCATCATCCCTGCTAGTGCTGCTGCTCTTGTGTTTTCAGCCTTTATAAATAGCTCTGCAATCCTTTTCTTCACCCCAGCCATCCGTCTGGCTAGACTCTGCTTTTTCACACCCCTTTATTGAATTGGTAACTTAGCAGGTCCTGTTGATTCTCTACACTTTATATACTTCCATAAATTACAAAAAGTGAATGCTTTTAAAAAATAATAAATTTAAATCACAGTGTGTAAAGCACAAAGTGAAAGTTTCTGGCTTGCTGCTTTGGTCCCTGAGATTCTAAGCAGTGATATAAAATGTGTCTCAGAACTGTGTACTTCAGAGCAGGAAGCTTTAGAGGTACCTAGTGTGGGGTGAAGTGATGCCCAGTCGCCTTGCACGTGTATAAGGCTGGTCAAAGTCTGTGTGGCACTGGCTATGATAGCAGCTGCTGTAGGACCAAGTGGTGCTCACGTGTGCACAAGAGGTGTCTGTTACAATATCCTTATAGAATTTTATCTGCATTCTGTCCACATACAATCCTGCATTTCTTTCAGTAAAAGACTGGATTACACACTTTGTTCTACATCCTGGAAAAACAACAAAAATTTGGTGACTTTTCATGTCCTTACTTACAGAACTACCTCATTCTTTTCTTTCCTCCAGTTTTATTGAGATGTAATTGACATGTAACATTGTGTAAGTTTAAGGTGTACATATTGATTTGATACACTATATATTGCAAAATGATTAGCTAACCTTTCCATCACGTCACATAATTACCTTTTTTGTATGTGTGTATATGAGAATATATAAGATGTACTCATTTAGCAGCTTTCAAGTATACAGTACTTATTAGCTATAATCACCATGATGCACAATAGATCCCTAGAACATACTCATCTTAGAACTGGAAGTTTGTACCCTTTGACTGACATCTCCCCACCCTCCAGGCCCTGGTAACTACTGCTTTACTCTCTGTTTCTATGAGTTGCTATCTTATTCTTTTTAACAGTGTTTTATTGCTTTTAGTTTTTGTTTTGAGAGGATTCATTGTGTTGATGTATTACAATACCATCAAATACTATTTATTGCCTATTGATGGACATTTGTTTCCAATTTTGTTTTTCGTTACTGCAAACATTGGTACAATAACATCTGTAAAAGTATATCTTTGCCTTTGTGTTACTTAATCTAGATATACCCCTTTCTGTTTATCGGTACATTTTTATAATTTGTTTTTCGTGAGTCCTTGTGTATTTTTTCTCATAATCTTTTCAATGTATTATAGTGACTTCTGATGTTTTTGGATACAGTTTTATGTTTCATTATAATTTCTAATTCTTTCTGAAATATAAGAAGGTTGATATTTTTCATATTTACCTTATATATGGCTGCCTCACTAAACTTAGTAATTAGAATACTTGATTGTCCTGACTTTTCTAAGTAGAAAATTGTATATTCTAGTATATTCAAGTGAAACATAATGAAGTTATTTGTATACAATATTGATACTTCTTACTATTTTCTCTAGTTTTATGACATTGTCTAGGATCTTCAGAATAATTCTGAATAATACTGATGACAGTGTGTATATTTGTCTTGCTTATATCTTAGGGATAATACCTAAATATATGACTGTAGATCCTACTTCCTTTCCAATAATTAATAAAAACACCCATTTCTCTGTACCTCTGTTCATGTTAGATATTTCAATCTTTTATATATGTTAGTCTCATAAAAAACAATATTCCATTGTTGTTTTAATTATATTTCCCTAATCATACATAAGATTGTGCATATTTTCATTTGTTTATTGGCCTATGCGTGTCTGTGAATTGTCTATTCATATTCTTTTGGGTTGTTTATAAAATAGATTCATGGAAGCTCTTTATATGGAAATCTTTTGTTTGCTTTGCACACATTGCAAATATTTTCTTCAAGGGTATCAGTTTAGGGTTTCTGGGCAGACAGAAGAATCTATTCCAGCCAGCTAAAGCAGGAAAAGAATTAATTAGCCTATATATTCTGGGAGTGCCAACAAACCAGCTTCAGTGAAGGCTGTATAGTCAGAAGTGATGCCACTAAGAGAAAAGCCCCACCTCCTCTGAGCCCAGGCTTGTGGAAAGTCCACTGCTGCCTCTGCCTGTTGTTCAATATCTGCAAAGTCAGTTCCCAGATGAGAACACCCACTATGGATACTGTAGAATATCAAATGCCTTCACAACTGCTTCTTGCTCGAAGAGCCCAGCAGCCTCATGATCTTCAAATCTGCCTTCCCAGGCTCCCACTGGTATATCTGTTTGATGGAAACTAATCACAGTTCTATACACTAGAATAAAAGGATGCTGGGAAATACATATTTTGGATTCAACCTAGGAAAAGTGAGGATCAACAATATGGAGAACTATTGAAATGGAGGATGTCCAAAGGTCTTTGGGCATCTGCAAATGACAGATTTCCATCACACCCTGTCTGCCATTTTGTGTCAAGCTTCGTTTTTGTTTTCTTTCATCATAAAAATGTTCTAAACATTTCAAACATTCTAATATTTATTTTGTATGCACTCATTCAATACATATTTACTGAGAGCCAATTATGTGCCAATCACTATGCTTTTAATACGGATAAAAATGTGATCCGGACTTCCTCAAATTTTGTGTCTAGTAGGGGAAACCGACATTAAATTATCACAGAAATAAATTTACCATTACAAATGTCATCATTTAGACAAAGGGATGGAGTGACGTGTTGAGATGTACGCTGGGGATAACTGACTCAGGATGGTCAGCTGCCAGTTTGCTAATGAAGTGGTACCTGATTTGAGATTTGAAAGACAGTAGGAGTTCATCTGGAAAAGGTGATAGAGAGGTGTTGCAGGAAGAGCAGATAACATTTTCAAAGGCCAGGGGCCGGGAGGACACTTGGCAAGTATGAGGATTTAAAAGGTGGTGATTGAAATACGGAGAGTGAAGGAAATGTAGCCCCGAATAAGGCTGGAAAGATAGGTAGAGGCTAGACTATGAAGGACCTGTGGACAAGATAAGCATTTTGATTTTGACGTGAGAACCTTGTGAATCTTTAGCCTCAGCCTTTTCAGTGTGAAGAATAGTTTGGAAGATTCAAGGTTACTTTGGGTGGACAAATTAGGAGGTGACTTCAGTTGTTCAGGGAAGAGCTATCAGTGCTCAGCCCAACGAAGTGCTTGACAAATACTGGCTCAGTGAATGAAGTAAATGAATGCCAAAGTTAATAATGATGTAAGTTTTAAGAAATAATAAAGCAAAAATCTAGGTATTCGGAGGGCATACTGTGAAATTTGACAAGCCAATCCAACACAGAGAATAAAGAAGCAATTTGTTACAGATTAGCATGGCATAGAGTCAAAAATATTTCTATTAACTGAAACTACTCAGTTACAACAAAGAGAGAGCATCTATGCAACATACAATTGTTTTATGTTTAGTTCAGGTTATTTGTTTTGATAATTTAACATGTTCATTGACTAGCTAATGAGATTTACCAGTAATAACATGTAAGCAGTTCAGAAGAAATCTGTTTATTTAGATCATCAGATTATGTAGATGCTTCCTTAAGGAATCTCTCACTGCATACCAAATATACTGTTAACTATGTTGGTTAATAAGGTCATTTGTATAAAAGCAATCATCTGTCAGGCCTGTGTTTACTTGTTAATGAACTCTTGCTGAATATACTAAGGCATCTGGAGTTTGCTGGTAACAGCAGTTCTTTAATTGAGAGTCATAACCTGTGTGAAGCTCCATAGTGGGTTGAGGGATGAAGGTTGATTTAAAAGAACTAGAATGTGCTTTATAATTTTTTGAATTGTAGCATGGCAGGACCTATATAAATATCCACTGAGATCATCTAGTCTGAGGAATTAAAGGGCAGGGAATCTTGGAAAATCATGTTTGATGACAGTCAAAAAAAAGAAAAAAGGTAGAATGAGGAAGTCTGTTAAACACAGTAGATGAGATAGGAGCCTAACCTTTTGCCTCCGAGGTTAGTTCCAGACAGAGTGTAGCCTTCAGAAAGATGGAGAGGATTGAGGGCTCCCTGAGGTATCATATGCTCTAAAGGTCTGATGGTCTTGGCCCTTTTTCAGGCCAGGTGCCATAGGCTCCTGGCCTTTCCAATATTGTCTTTGTATTTCTTCCTGGGGAAACCAAGATGTCCTTCACTAGACTCATGTGAGGCACTAGACTTCCCAAAAGTATCATGTGTCCCCAGATCCCTTAAGACCACTACTAGCACACCAGGTACCCAGGGATCTCATTTTAAAATGGTAGTTTATGTTGACATACAGGAAAAGGAGGCTATTGGCAATTGATCCACATGCTTCTTTAGGCAGTTCTACATCATGGAATTACAGATTTTTTGCTACAGTAAGCATCCACAGAGAACATCTTTTTCAGTGCTCTTAATTCACTGGTGAGGAAATTGAAGTCTACTGAAGGCCAAGTAACTTCCTTAATTATAAAGCAGTTAGAAAACAGATGATAGAAATCAATTTGTAATTTCTATTTCCCTATTGAACTAAAACAAAAAAAAAAAGGAACCGAGCTCAGTAGGATGTGACTGGGAGGATTTTTCAGGTTTCATTAGGTTTCTTTTCCTCATGCTGAGGTTTGTTAATCCTTCCATACCAGGCAGCAGAATTGTCCCTGGGGGCCATGGAGGGGCTTTCTGAAAATGAAGGAAATAGTCCTCTGTTAACTGAAAAAGCCCACTTCTATGAAAGTAGGTTTTTTTATTTTTAAGGACTTTTTAGAAAAGGAATTTCTGCTTTTGCAAAACATGTTGAAAACTAAGCCTAAAGAGAATACATTTATGTCTTAGGAGTCAGAAGGGAATGTAGTGGTGTAAACTGTAACCTTTTTTTGTATATTCCATGGCTTGAAATGCTACTGATGTCATTATAAATAAATGGCTTTGAATCAAATGCTACCATAAAAGTCATCAGCACATAAATGCAACATTTACAAACTGCACAGAAAACATCCCATACAAATCCCAATTTCTTATCAGTCACACAAAGTGAGTCATACTTCTAGCCATACGTCCAAAAGCAAATGAGCACAAACCAAATGAAGTCACCTAAATTATTTGCGTTTCTGCCTTGAAATGACATCAAGGGGGCCTTAGCAGGTGCCTAGAGACAACTAATAAGGTACAGCAAGTAATGTACTTGGAAAATTCTGTACACCTCCTGTTCATCTATCTTCCATCTTTCCTTCCTCCCTTCCTAACTTAGTCCTTTTGCCTTTAAACTCCGCTTGTCTGAAGTAGCATCATCCTCCATTTCAAGTTCTATTTTGTCTTCATTTACTTTTTCTTTTTATCACTCTAAAGTGATGTTTCTCGATCCCTCTGGGTGGGCTGGAGCCTCCGTGGTGGAAGCAAGGTGCTGAGTGAGCTCTTGCAGCACGAGCTTCCTTGTCCGTCAGCAACTCATGAATGAGGGAGTGATAAAGAGGAAGTGTAACATAGTTTCAGGAACATCTGATTTATTTATATTGATCACAGTCGTATCAGTGAAAGCAAGATTCCCTTAATCCATTGGGTTCTCTAATCCAGATTCTTCCCCAAATCTTTCCCCCAAATTTGGCTTGTTAGACCTCATGTTTGCCACTTATTCCTATTTATTTCATTTACATAATAGTATTATTAATGAGAGAAAGGAGTCTATAAACAGAGCAGTAGGGAATGGTGCTTATTCATCTAAACTTCACCAGTGTTCATGCAGATCTGGTTCCTCTGTCCTTCAGACACCATGGAAAGTGCCCTGCCCAGATTCCTTCAGATTGGGCAGGGCCATATGATTAATTATGGCAAATGGGCTTTGAGTGGAGATGCTTTTGGGACAAGGCAATGAATTGTCTAAGCAAGAGTCTCTAGTTCTCTTGCTGACCTGCCATTTTGACTGTGGACGCATGAGATGAAAGCAGCCTGATTGCTGACCCACCACAGGGAAGACAGAGCCTTGGAAATTCTCCTGGGCCCCCCGCAGACTTTATGTGAGAAATAAGCTTGTATTATATTATACCACGGGGACTGTGTGGCTGATTCCTGCAGATAACCTTGCCTATACTTGCCATTACATTTGAACTTCTGCCCTAAATAGTTAAACTTGAAATTGTCCTCTTGACTCTCCTAGTGCTTAAGGTCTCAGGAATATAAACCCTCTACATATAGCCTATTTCTCTATTTTTTTTTTGTTCCCAATGCCCTGTTGAATTACACATATTTTCTAGAAATAATCAGCAGCATATTTTATTTCTGCTAAATAAACTAAACCAAAAGTTACAGTTATAACTTTTCTTTATAAAACCTGTTAAACGTAAAATTTGTTAAATGTAATTTTTTTTCACAGTCTCATTTATTTCTTCCTTCTATGTAATAGATTTCTCTTTTAATCAAAATTACCTACCCATCTCTGAAATTACAAATTCCTCAAGAATACATAAGAAAATGTTTTGTCAACTATGTTTCTAAGCTATAGTGATGGATTAGTTATATCATTTATGTTTCTTGGTAATTCTCATAGGGCCCTGTAGATATGAACAACAAATTATAGGCCAGATTTACATTTGGTAGGTCAGACTTTACTGATTGTAACTCTGGAAGGAAAATCCCAGGGCAAAATACCTTTGAAATCGAAATCAGTCAAAGCGAGAAATAATCAAAGAAATCAAAGGGAGAAATAAAGAAAGAAGCCTGTTTATTTCTTAAAAGCAGTCATCCCACATCTCTCTTAAACCAGCTGCAGAAGAGAGCTCTACCCAACCTCTCCAGTCCAGATAACACCTCCCTCACCCATTACATCTGTTGACAGGAAGATGGACTACTCATCTCCACCCCTTGTAAATACCTAGTGATTGATATGGAGATGCACAAAAACCAGGCGAGAGATTCTGGAAATATTGCAATTTTATCCACACTCATATAACCTGATTGGTTAATCTGGTGGTATTTCAAGCTGGCTATTGTTATGACCTCCTTCTATTCATTGTCCTACCCGTTTCAGTTTGATCTGACTCTTGGTAGTGATAGAAGCACAATAGTCAACCAAGATTTGGGGAAAGGGAACTTGCTTCTGGTTGACAATTATCATAATTGATATTTGCATAACTTCCAGTACCTATATATATATGTATTAGGGTTCTAGAGAAACATAACAAGTAGGATATAAGGAAATTTATTATGACAAATGGGTTCACATGATTGTGGAGGCTGAGAAGTCCCAAAATCTTCCATCTGCAAGCTGGAGACCAGGAAAGCTAGTTGTACAAATCAGTCCAAAGGCCTGAGAACCAGCAGAGCTGATGGTGTAAATCCCAGTCCAAGAGCCAGAGAAGATGAGTGAGACGTCTCAGCTCAATGGCGGGAAGGGGTAACGTCCTCCTTCCTCTGCCCTTTGAGTATCCAGGCCCCCACAGGGTTAGATAGTGCCCACTCCACAGAGGAGTACGCCATCCACTCTACTGAATCTACCAGTGCAGCTGCTGATCTCATCTGTAAATACCCTCAGTAATGTTTAATCTGGACACCCTGTGACCAGTCAAGTTGATGTATAACATTAACCAATCACACTATTACTGGGCTGAGTTTGTTCTTGGTTCTTGTCTCCACTGTAACAAATAACTGAAAGGCAGAAACCCAATAGTGAAGCAGAGTGGAAGTTTTATTTAAAAAGACTCCAAAGCAGGAGCAGACCAGAGTCGGGGTAGACAAAGGCACAGATCTTTAGGCAGGAGGCTTTTATGTTACATTCTGGCTAAGAGGCACCTCTTTGATTGACAAGGTGGGGTCATTTGATTGGCAGGTCCACCTGCATAGTCATCCTTCTCAGTACACACGTCCTTTCCCATGATGAGGTGTGGTTTGGGTAGTTATTAGTTCTGCTCAACTGTGCCCCTGTTGGGATCTGGTTGGGACTGGTTTGGCCTGGTCCCAACAGGCACAAAAGTTCTCTCCCTACAAAGCCTTTGTTGTCTCCACATGGAACCCCCTACCTGGGCAGAGTTTGGGCTGCTTTTCCCTTGAACCTTATCTTCCCCTTCCCTGGATGGGCATGTCTGTTTTTCTACCTAACATTTCTAAGAACACTGTGTTATCTTTAGAATAAACCTAGCAGATGTGTTGGGATAGTTGTTCCTTCTGTTGTTACTGATACTTTTGTTATTGTTTTATGTATTACCTGTAATAGAACTAGAAATAGAGATGCAGACAGAAAAGGAAACTAAGCTTCAGGAAAGCACACAACTTGGCCAGTGTCCCATTTCAGTTAAGTTGCAAAGCATGGACTTGAATCTGGGTCCTTGAACTCTAAATTCTTTTTTTTTCTTTCCTATCAGCAAACCTGAATGCCACTAAAGGCTTGACATTAGAACTAGTCTCCATACCACAACTCACTGATAATTACAAATTTGTAAAATCTTCAGGTTTTGAGGAGTTAAAGCCTGATGATTGCATTCTCATTCTTGATGCCTAAAAATGTATTTCAGTTATAGCACAATCCAGAAGGCCATCTTTTACTGCATATCTCTAGGCTTCTTTTTTTTCCTTCTTGGTTTTGATTCATCCTGATGGGCCAAATCCAGTGTTAATCTTTACCTCTTCATGTCCTTTGTTGAGAAGTGTTTTCACAGTGAGACATCTTCTCTCACTTTTTTACAAGCAGCTTTTAGTAATGAACATACTGTGCTACCAGGTATGTCAAATTCATCTTATCTTTGGGTATTTGAAATTCTACTGAAGTGATCAGCTACTTAGAAGCATTTCCCTCTCTGGTAAGGTTCTGTGCTGCTAGCTTGGATGAATGAGACCCATTTAAAGACACCTTTACTGGGCTTCTCATGAAAAGACCTTTATAATATTAAAGTTTAAACATTTATTTTGAAATTTTCTTTTATAAGTCATTAAGCTTTTATTTTCATTAGAGAAATATATGTCTATGTTAAGAAAAGTAGAATAGTTTCCATAAATAGTTAATTGGCCTCATTGCAGCCTATCCCTAGACCTAGTGAACAAAGGCAACTGACTTATTTTAATTGTTTGTTTGTAGTCCTTTGAGCTATTGCCTCCATAATTCTGCATAATATGTTTCTTCCTTTATTTTTTCACTTATGCTCATTAGAGAATAACTACTAACATCCTAGGATGGAGATTTATCTCTCTAGCACAGTACCTGACTCTTTGCTTGTTTTCTCTTGCTATTTCTACTAAGTTGTAATATTAAAAAAATTCTATTGGTTCCTCTTCTTTCAATTACATATATATGTCATTATATATTACATTTATATTACATTATATATATTAAATGTATTGTGTGTGCGTGGCGGGAGCCATGCTACTCAAGCTGTGTAGCGAAGCTCAGGCTGGAGGAAGACCCCCACAAAGCAGGGGCCTTTGCAGCTGGCTCCCCCATTACCCACCTTGATTTTGTTTTTTTTCCATTATACTATTGGCTTTGTTTTTGCTTGCATTTTTGCCAAGGGTTAAGCTAACCTTTGCTAAGCAGCACGGAAAAGACGAGGACATAAGTTTCCCAGAAGCTTTTCAGGACAGTGCTTCTAAAGAATGGAACACGCAGGGGCCAGATGGCGATCTTGGCATGAAATACCAAAACCTATAGTTAGTTAGTCAAACATTGACTGCCCATCTCCACTAAGTGGGAATGCCCCCATTGTTTGCAATGCTAGTGAAATTAGTGATGAAGAGTTTTATAGGAAAATTAGAGAAATAGAGTTATAGAGGAATACTGAATAGAATAACCCCGTCTGACACTTAGTCAATCTTCTCATGTTTTCTTCTATCTGCTACTTCTATGGTGTTTCCTCTTTTTTCCTAATTACAGTCCTTTACTAGAATTTGTGCCTCATATTTGGAATTACCGAGTTTCATAATTCTTCCAAGTGGAAAAAGATATCTCAAGACAAGTGTTGGGCATACAAGCCACGGAGCATAAATCTGCAAAGAAGTAAAAGCTAACCTTTTCAAAGAATATTGCTTCTCTCTCACTTATGAACTTTACATCTCCCTGTTTGGCCCCAGATGATGGCTGGTTAGCCAGAGACGGGTAAGATTCCTCATGGGGGGAACAACCTAAGACAGGCACAGTCTCAGGGGGGCCATCAGGTGAGAAATTGGGGGCCAACAGAGGTGAGGCTTGGAACCTCACCCCCCCAGTTTTGAGAGAAATTGTCTACACTTGTGGATGTTTTGTTGCCCTTTTCTGACTTGGATTAATACCTAGTCTATAGGCACAGACCTGACCATCTACACTTGCCTTCTTACAGCACTAAATTATGCTTTCTATCTGTATCTTGCATCTACCTACTACTACAACATTTTATTAGAAACGTAAAGCGGAAAATGTAGGATTCACATATAAAACATAAAAATCAGATGAATAATCATATCTGACTTGATTGTTTATAGTGTAGAATTTGTAGTCGAAACAGAAACAGTTTCTATGATATGAATGCCCTTGCATTGTTCACCATGCAAGAATTTCTTTAGTCCGTACAGTAATAGAGCCATAGAGACCTGCATATCATAGGTCAGGGAGATTTTGGTATCCACCCAAAAGAAAGAGAAATATAGATAAGAAGGGGAAATTTATTTTGCTGCTTTCTGTGCCCTATGAAGGGGTGTATAATGAAGATATGAGTTAATGATTTTGGAGTGATTATAAATTTATTAAAACCTCTAAGAATATTTTTGTGGGAAAGAATCCTAGTTAACTGTGGCAGTAGGTGACCTGTACTTCACCCTGAGCTGATAGACTCCATAGTCACTGCTACATACTGCACGCTTCTGCGGTCACGTGCATTACTTACAAACTGCGTTGCATAGAAATGAGAAACATGATAGAGTACATGTTGCTAGGAAGGATTCTGGGTCAAGGAACAGAAAAAAGGTCACCTGTCTAACATTTGGCTAACCATGTATAGATTAGAAAGAAAAAAGCTTGCCTATACCTATTAATCAACAGAACAATAAAAAATAATCATATCCTTGTGCAAAATGGTATAAATAAAGCTGTCGTCGGCACTTTGTCGAGAGACCACCTCCAACTGACTCCATGCCCTGTCTCTCCGTGCACTGACTCTGTCTCATCCTTTCATGCATCACCCCCATTGCTTTCTCCATCACTCATTATCTGAAACCTATACCACTGCCTTTACATTTTTCCAATTAAAAATGAACAATTTATTCTGTAACCGTAACTAATAATGTTCATTACTATGGGTTAATACTTAAACCTGAAAAGCAGTAAAAAGCCTTTGCATCACTGTGGCTATCTTATATAAGTTTCCATTTCCTTCTCTGTGGGTCTAATGCCTTGACCCCATGCCACTTTAGGGAGAAGGTAGCATCAAGGCCCAATGGAGCATCATTTCTTCTATTTAGCAGTTTCTCACAATCATTCTATATACTCTTTATTTTCCAGGATTTTTTTGGTTTGTTTTCCCTTCTTACAGATTTCTTTTAGTCTTTGTTTTGCAGTTTGAATATGATATGTCTAGATTTTTTTTCCTTTTCCTTTTCTTTTTTTTTTTGCATTCATTTTGCTTGGTATTCTCTGAACTGGATTTATGATTTGGTGCCTGTTGTTAATTTTGGAAAATTCTTAGCCGTGATTACTTCAGATATTTTTTCTATTCTTTTCCCTTTTTTTACTCTGGAATTCCCATTATGTGCATGTTACAATTTTTTAGAATTATACCACAGTTCCTGGATAGTTCCTTCCATTTATTTTATTCTTTTTTTTCTCTCTTTGCATTTGAGTTTGAAAGTTTCTGCTGACATTTCTTCAGGCCCACTGATTTTTTTCCTTTGGCTATGTCCATCCTACTAATGAACTGAATCAAAGACATTTTTTATTTCTGTTAGTGTTTTTTATTTCTAGCATTTCCTTTTGATTCTTTCTTAGAGTTTCCACCCTCTATTCTTGCGTGTTGTTCACTTTTTCACTAGAGTCCTTAGCATAGTAATCATAGTTATTTTAAATGAATGGCCTGATAATTCCAGAATCCCTGCCGTCTTTCATTCTGGTTCTGATGCTCCCTGTCTCTTCAAGATGTGGTTTTTTTCCCCATTATCATGCTTTGTGATTTTCTATAGCCAGACTGAGAATACCAGGCAAAACAACTGAGGTATATAGGCCAGTAATGGGGTGTGTGTTTTTATCTGGCTAGGAGTTAGGCCATGGTCGCTGTCCACTGTGGCTGTGATGTCAGAGGCTAAAATTCCCTTTGGTGTCCTTGTTTTCATTTTCCCTGTTGTCCTTGGTTTTTCCTGGAGATTTCTTAAACAGTGTGATTGTTAATTTTATGTATCAATTTGTCTGGGAACATAGTGCCCAAATATTTGGTTAAATATTATTTCTGGGAGTGTCTGAGGGCATTTCCAAGTGAGATGAGCACCTGAACCTGTAGCCAGAGTAAAGCAGGTTGTCCTCCCCATTGTGGGCCGGCCTCATCCAATCCCCAAAGGCCTGAATAGAATAAAAGGTTGAGTAAGAAAGAATTCTCTCTCTGTGCCTGGCTCTGTCTTCCAGCTGGGACGTCAATCTTCCCTGTGCTCAGACTTAGATGGACCCTGGAATTTACACCGTCAACTTATTTGAATCTGCTTTGTCTCCAAGAAATCCGTTGAAATCCTTGCTCAGCTGATGATCATGCCCTGTTCTTTGCACTGGTACTGTTTTAATCATTTTGTCTGATGTTTTTTCAAGGGTCTTTGAGGGAATGTGGATGCTTACTTTGTCTCCTTGAACCCAGAATCTTGGGTATTTCAATTTTATCTGTATGTAAATGAGTATGAATAATTCTTACTGTAAAAATTCAAACAGCACACAATTATATAGAACAAAAGGTAACCTGTCTTTATCTCTGCCCACTTTCCCTTTACTTATTTATAATCAGCTGCCTTTTGCTGTGTGTAACACCTCTTTCCCACCCACTGACCTCTTCCTATATAACAGCGGCTAAAAGTTTGGTATATGGATTAGTGGACTATTTTCAGTGCATTTTGAATCAAATGTAATTATAATGGTTTATTTTATTTTATAATAAATGGGATTATACTCCATATATTATTTATGTAGCTTGTGTTTTGGAAAGACTTAAGTGATATTTTTAATATCTACTCATAATTAAATAAATTTCTTCCCCATAAATCACTGAAATAAATTTGGATTGAATTCTTTCCCTCAAGATAGCTGCATTGGGTGTCATATGTTTGATACTATTCATAGTTACTTGAAGATCACTTTTTAATTTAGAATCTACTTCCTTTAATTAAATTATCCCTTTTAAGCATTTTTCTCCTTCACAGTGAATAGCATAAAAAAATGGAAATTCTAGGCTACTTTAAATCAAAGCATTCAGCTTTTATTATCTTTATTTTATAAAAGACGGAACGGGACTCAGAAATACTATGATTTTGCAAGTCCCCATGGGTACTAAGCAGGCCCCAGGCAGAGCCGATGGGTTTCATCGCTCGTGGTGCAATGCTCTTTCAGCCAAGCCCTGCTTCCTTGATAACTGGAAACCCCACCTACCCGGGAGAAAAATTAAACTACTAATAAATGTGAAATATCCTTTAAACTTGAATAAGATAAACCTCATGTAAATACCAAGTAAGAAGACATTTAAGAGAAGTATATCCAGTAGCTCTAGGCACACATACAATAAAAACTTCTCAGTATTTAATAAGCAAAGATTGTCTGGGGTGCAAGTGTAAATCTCTTCTAGGAAGATTTTCTGACAATCTGCCTACCCGTCTACTCCCTCCCAGCCCAGATAGTTAAATACTTCACCTCTACCTTTTCTAAACTTTATTGTTGTGCTTTTGACTCCAAATTAGGATTTTGTTTACCTGTCTATCTCCCCTCTTGGTATTAACCTCCTTGAATACAGGGCCTTTGTCTTATGCTTGACTGAACCCCGGTGCTGAGGGCAGTACATGGCTCACTAAATGTTTCTTGAATGAATTGACACTTTATATTATGACATTAAGTTCTTTAGATTTGACCCTGAGGATAGCTCACTGCAGGCTGTGACAAATACTAATTAATTCTCTGAATAACCTTATAGGGAGGAGATTTTAAGGAGTTCGCATGACTGTTGTGAGATAGGATAGTGTAAAGCAAGCTAGGAAAGAAGGTCACTGTTGTTTTTTCACATCTCTGAATTTACGGACTGAAAACTCTACACGTTTTGAACTTGAGCAAGAAGAAGCACATCATCGAATGAAACCGTTTAAGTGTGTTTGGGGTGAGTATATTTAACATCTCCGTTGCCACCCAGCACTGCTTACCTTTTCTTTGTTTATTTTAAAGCATATGTCAGGTTCAGGAGTCTTCAATGAACTAAAGTAGATTGAACTTAACATTTTGCTTTCATTATTTTTAATTAATAATTACCCTCCATTTATAATAATGACAGTTTTCCATCTATTATCTTAGCATAAATTTCATGGAAAGATAGTTTATGTTTTAAAGTGGGCTGATTTAAAGAAATACAATAAGTAAGTGATAGCACAGGAGGTGTATGTACTTAATAATTATGGTAGTGATAAGTGAACACCTAAAATCTGAGGCTCACTGGTTAAGCGTAAGGTTAGAGTTGTTCTAGAAGCAAATCAACTGGGAGCAGATTTGTGCAGCTGGGAGTATCTGAGTCAGTAGGTGTGGGACTCCCAGGGGTGCTATGGCAGAGAACCTCTGGCCAGAGGTGAAGGTGGAGCCTTGTCAGGGCCCTGTTCCACTTGGGGAAGACTGGTGCTGGGAGGGGCTGATGCAAGCGGGTCAGGTGGCGTGGATCTGCAGGGTGATAGATTAATGAACTTACCACCCTTATGGCTGCACGAATCACACGGTTTATTTTGCAATTTCCTTTCACAGAACACTCAAAGGGGGGATTAGATGATTTAATAAAAGATGAAACGGGACTCAGAAATACTATGATTTAATAAAATATCTAAAAATCACACACATCATTGATCAATACATCTCATACTGGTTGGGATGGATGGTTCGGGTCCAGGCTGTCCTGATCAGCCTCTCATCTGCCCCAAGGGAAAACAGTGCAGCGGAGACCAGGTCCAGTGGAGTGGTGCATCCGTGATGGAGCAGGCGTGCACACAGGTGAGCAGGAGCAAGCCTGGGAGCACACGTCTGTGGTCTGGTGTCAGGGACCCCTAGGATGAGCTTGCCACAGGGGCTCTGCCTCCTGTCCCTTATACAGGTCAGTCCATCCATTTGGGGGTCAAAGATAAGAGGGACAGTCCACGTGTGGTGTTCTCCAGCTCAGGTGTTCGCTGACATGCCTGATGCGGAGTTACCTGGTTTGGGTGGTCACCGGCATGTTGGGGCATATTTACAGAGGCAGCTGGCATGAAAGCAGGCAAGCCTGATATAAGCAGCTCCATGTTGGAGGCTTGACAGAGCAACTCCATGAAGGATGTTCACATCAGGGGCCGGCCCACATTTGATTCCAGAAGGCCATGAAGAGCAAGACTTTCCCAGAGTCTCAGTTTGTTCACCTCCCATTCACCCATCCATATACTCTGGTTTAGTTTCTACATATTCCATATTACTCTACCAATACAGCTCTCACATATTTGTACTGACTTTCCAGGAGCTATTTATCAATTCATCTTCTCCTGGTTGGCCTTTAGGTCATATATTTTCACTAAGGCAGACAAAGAGATAGAAGCCACTTTTGCAGATTGATTCTCATCTTTCAAGCCATTAAATATTGAATTTTCTCAAGCTGGCCTTTGGGCAATCTTGTTTCCCCCTGGACTCATGCTCTGGGCAGTCCACTGTGCATTCCAGGCTCAATTCTCACCTGTGCACAGAAAACTTGAAAATAAGTGGTTCCGGCCAGGCTCTTCCCTAGACTCCAGACTCATCTCCCATCTCCCCAGTTGTCTTCTTGACAATGTCCCCTTAATGACACCTGGAAGTCATGTCCAAATCAACTCCCTACTCCCTTAACAAGCCTAGTCCTTCCCTCTGTTTTCTTTCTTAGTAAACGTTGCCATATTCTACCAATTACCAAAGCCAGAAACCTAGAATTAGCCTAATACCTCCTCTACCCTTTATATCCTATATCCAGCCCACCCCTAAGTTATATGTTTTACCACTCAAATATTTCCTAGAAGTACAGCTATCTCTGTACCTCTGGATCTTTATTACTTCCACTGTCCTGGAGGTAATTCTACCACATGCTTTCCTGAACTACCTCAGTGGCTCTTATGTGATCCTCTCCCTATTTTTCTTCTTTCCCTACCTCCCCGATTCTGTGGCTCACACAGTGGTGAGAGTGTTCACTTCAAATATTATCACCCCACACCCCTACTTGAAAATCTCTTGGTGACTTCTCATTGCTCTTAGGATGAAAATGCTTAGTTTTGCATGATCAGACCCCTCTTTCCAGTAAAGCCTCATCCCATTCCCCACTTCTGCCTGCTTGCTCACTAAACTGCGTCCTGCTTCTTCTCCGACAGGCACGTACCGCTCCTTCTGCCTGAGGTGCTTCCTCTGTTCCCCCTTCCCAGCCTTCCATGTCTGCCTACTCCCAACGAGTTCAGATGCCCACTCAAGGATCCCTGCCTAGAGAAGAGCTCACCTGCTTTTCCTCCCTGGCTATAGCAAGCCCTCCTGGGATGAGCTGATATACCTTCCCTTCATGGCACTTCATCACAGTAATAATATCACCTCTACTTGAGTGTTTATTAATTTAGGTCTTTCCTCTGTGCTAGACCATACGTTCCATGAGGGGTACCCACACCATGTCTGCTTTTGTTCACTTGATTCTTCACTTTCTAGGCGCATCCCTGACACATAGTAGGTGCTTCATAAATAAGTCTGGAGTAATTGAAGAGCAAAGAAAGGCAGTGAAGTGGGTGTTGGAAGAAAGGAAAGGTAGTGAGATATAAGCAAGCAAAGGGCAAATGATCTTTATCTTTCTCATTACTTAGGTACGAGTCCTCCTGGTAAGGATGACAACCTTCTCTGTCCACTGAATTGAAACTGGAGACATTGGATAGAATGAGATTAAGAGTACTTGGCAGTATTGCTTCTTGAAACATTTCTATCCCCTGTTTCACATTTCTCTTTGTGCCAAGTTTTTGGTGTGAGAGTATACTTACAGGAAATGATTAATTGTGAGAATGAGAATATAGAAGCTTGGCTTGATAAAAAATATTCGTTGGGAAGATTTCTCTAGAATGGGATCACTTAAAGGCCATTTCTGTACTCAATTGAATAGTTTTTGATGGTATAAACTATATCTTTGTAAAGTACTTGCCAAAAAGTGAATCTCGGTTCATTTAAAAATCACCCATTTGTGTGCAAGTAAAATTGCTTGTCATGCCTTTCGGATTATTTATGGTTTCTAAACATTCATTTCTCCCAACTTGGCTCATGTATTGCCTTTACAAAACAGAAATTTAATTCCATTAGAATGTTCTATAGTCCAATATATACACCTAGTTATAACATGATTACATTCAATTACTCTGCTTACTGTATTAGAAAATGACAAAGTACATCAAATAGTTTTTAACTTTTGGCTGTATTATGTACTAGTGGCTGTGACTAATATTATTGATGATCACCTCAAAAGGTAATCACTATGAACAGCAACTTTTTGCACTGACCCAGTAAAAAATAACTTATGATAGTATAGAAAAGAATAATAATGGAAAATGATTACATAGTACGCTCTTCAAGGATAAAGATTTGCCAAGTGGAAAACAGAAGGGTTGAGTTTAAATTACATTTCTTTGAATTTGTGTCTTAGAATAGTTTCTTTGGCTTATATTGAATTTGATATTATACGTACTCTAAATTGAGCATTATATGAATATGCTTTTCTTGTAACTAAAAGTTCTGGAATTCCTTAATTTTTTGAAGTATGTTTCTGTATTCATGGAATGATCCTGACTGGGGAAGAGAGATAAACTAAAATCTGGAAAAATTGTTTCAAAGATGCTGTGTACCTGAGAAATTAGGATACAGAGATAAAACCAGACTGAAGGGTACCTGTCACACTTCAGGAATTAGCTCTGTCACACTGTTGGCCAAATGCTTGTTTCACAGGAGGAGACCCCATCTGTGTTAAACAGTGCTCACACTGAGGGGCTCATGAACAGTAATAAAGGGGAGATACAGTATAGGTTGTTACCAAAAAAAAGGATTGGGGGGAAATTTCATACCTAGTGAACATATAATCAGAAAGGATGTTCAGATACAAAAGTTTGAAGAGAAATACACATATTAGGTATTCAAAACTGACTTCATTTTTAAAGACCAATTTTCATTTTTTAGGCAAGAGCAGTCAGTGTGATTTTAAATTTCTCTGTCTTCCTTTCTCTCTGTCCTCTTTCACAACTGAGAGTTAATAATTGCAGTAATGTTGGTGTTTCCTGACCATGACCTTTGAATTGGTTCCCCACAATTACTGCAGGAGCAATTGCCTCTGGGGGGATTTTGCACCCTCCACCTATACACACACAAGGGAGTTGTAGAGGTCATGGTTTTAACAGGTATGAAGTCACTGATTGAAACTGCAAGTTTTGATCTTACTTCATGGCATTCTGAGAATCACTCCATGGAACCAATGCACTGTCATCTTTCCCTCAGTTTCTGCTGGTAGCTTAAGCAAAAGAATCTGTCCTGTCAGGGAAGAAAGGTTTATTTTCAGATATAATCATAACCATGGCAAAGTCTTGGGATTATTGTAAAACTTGTCAAATGAAGGCATTTTAAGATGTCATGATAACTCTAACCCTCAGGAGATTTTGGCGATTTTGCAATCATTACTCAATTTTAATGATGGTAGAGAAATATTGTGATCCAAAAATTTCAAAACCTTTACGTGGGTTCCAGAAGAACTCAACAGGGTCTATATGAATACTTAGGAGATTGATTTTTGCAAGTAAGTGGAAGTTTTGTAATGTTTGCTTATTATTTGCCTTTTCTCCTAAACCACTGAATCAATTGGTATTAATGATTATGTAGTTTTGTTTTTGAAAAAAGCAAATGTATTATGGGAAAACAATTTATAATTTTAGCTGCTTGATGAAATGGACTAGTTCAAGGCAATCAACCACATATTTATCCTGGGTCACATTTCTTAAGACTCATCTGCAAACTCCCTAAGGGCGGGGGCCGTGATTGGTTCACCTCTGGCTCTCCAGAGCCTGGGAATTCAGTAAGTACTGTTGAACAGCAAGTATGTATTATTCATGTTTAGGAAATCATGCTAGAAAATAATAGTTCTAGAATAGCATAGTCACAGACTTCTATTTTTAGCACTTGTTTGCTGTCTATTTTAAATGTATCTTTTAGAATTGAAGGATACAATCTTGAATGAAGTTTGGATATAGATATGGAATATATGTCACATGTGTTTTGCTAAAAACTATGTATTGATCTGCATTATATCATAAAATATTTGAATTTGAGGGGACTGAAGAGATCTCTCAACAGATGAGGAAATGTCCCATGGAAGGCTAAGGAACTTGCCTAACGTTACGTAGGAAGAAAGCCAGAAATAGAATCTGGTTTCCTGATTCTTAGTTCAGTGCTATTTCCATGTGTTGTTACAGGCTTAAAAAACCTAATGTAGACCCCAGCCTTTTCCAAATGGTGACATAATTGTATTAAACTGAGTTTATCATTCATTGAGGCATTCATTCATTATTGAGCTGTGAACTATAACAGGTGCTGAACTTTCCATAATATTGTTGACTTAAAAAAAACACTCCACTCCTATGATTTTTCCCCCCAACCATTAGCACCACTGATCTTCAACTGAAATGTCAGCTTCACATAGCATTTTGGATGTTATTTAAGTCATTCCTTATGGGATGAAAGAAAAGAATCTAAGAAGTAAAAAAAGATGCTTTTTTTTTTTTTTGAGAAACATATAGGGGTTCTCAATAGACTTTTATGATACATCAAGGAATAAAAGGCTATCAAGAATATAAAGGAAATATAATAGTCCAAATAGATTTTAATAGTCAAAAGTACAAAAATGGATAATCTTTGAATGGTGACAAAGTAAAGATAAGATAAAAGGAGGAAGCCAAAGATTATGCTTTCTCTTGTGCATACTTATAAAATGTTGCACAGACAAACCCTGGCTAAGATGATATTTTTACCTGGCTTGTTTCTCAGCACATCAGCTCATGACTGGTATTGTCAACATGGGAAGATATTTACACTCTGATCTTTTTCAAGGTAGCAAAAAATTTGATCAAGTGCTACTTATGAATGGTCAATTTGTGTTAATAATCTTATATACTTGAAAAGACTGTATTCTTTTTTTCTCTGGCTGTTTTTAAGATGTTCTCACTGCTTTTTTAGTTTTCAGCAGATTTACTAGTATGTGTCCACATATGATTTTCTTTGTAATTATGCTGCTATGAGTTTTTTGAATCTGTGACTTAATATGTTTTTTATCAGTTTGGACACATTTCAGCCAATATCTCTCCAAATCTTCAAATACTATGTCTACTTAACTTTCTCTTTCTCCTTCTGGCTTCTAATACATGTATGTAATACCTTTCTACTGTATAGCATTTGTTATTTACACATTTGTTTCTATATATTCCATCTTTTTTTCTAGACTGTAGCTCAGAGATCTTGTTCTGACCTTTCTTCTAGGTTACTAATTCTCTCTCTAGCCATATTTAGTATTGTTGAAATCAGTATACTGGTTCTAGAATTTCCATTTGGTTTATTCTTGTTAAGGCTTTTGTTATTTGGTCTATTCTGCTTACTTGACTATGTCAGGTGTATTATCTTAACACTTTTGTTTCAGGATCTCAAGACAATTTCTGTAATATTGTTTCTCTTGGATCTTAGATACATTGTTGTCTAAAGTTACTTGAACACACAATATCTCATATTTTGCCTGTTTATTTTTTATCAAGTGATGGATATTATATATTTAAATTTATGGATATAATTTGAGGATTATAATGATAGCACTGTCTTCTACAAGGAAGAATTTATATTTATTTCTGGCAGGTAGTTAGGAACCCTGGCAATTCCAGGTCACTTTACTGCAATCAAGGTTAAATCAAGGGCTTCAGTCCTCATGAAAATTCTCTTATTTCTAATTCTTAATTATTCCTAGGCTGTCAGATTTTGCAGTTATAGCCCAAAGTCCAGATGGTTTACAAGATCACCCTTCCCCTCTCTGCCCTTGGTTAATTCCTGTTTTCAAGTTTCTGTACTCTTAGCCTCATGAATGTAATGAAAGTTGTGCTCAGCATCTCAGGCTTTTCTGTTAAAATGGGCACAAGCAGGCCTCAAAGCCCATGTTACCAATCCAGTTTTTCATTTTTTCTCTGGATCTTATCACTGTAAGTATTTGCTGCCTTAGGAGTTCTTTGATGCCATTACAAAGATTTCGTTTCATTTTATTTTTTACCAAGAAAACTTGTCCAAATTGAGATTGTCATTATTAGAAGTGAACCTCTCAAATTATATCTTTGAAATTTGTGTCATTTTTATGTATTTGTGAAGTTTTCATTTTTCTTACATCAAGACTTTTGTGGAATGTAGCTACTGTGTGTGTGTGTGTGTGTGTGTGTGTGTATCCTTTTTATTAGTAATGCAGAGCTACAGTGTAGCAGGAAAAAAAATAGTACTTTTAGTATATTTCCTTCAAGGTTTACAGGTAGAAATTCAGCAGAATTTCTTGGGAGTGAGGAAAATAAGAGTATGCTACATCTTTTCAATAATTCACTTAATACCAGGATTGTTTCAGCTGATACCACATGTGTTTCTTCTGAAAGTTCAAGTAAATATCATTTTTATTTCCTGATTAAATATTTGTAATGTGGAACATAATTGGAAATTATAGAGTTTTTCCATTGCTAACATACTGTTGAGCATTGTATAATGTTAACAGCCCATTAAAAATCAACTTTTAAATAGTTAAAATATCTTCCATTTTCAGAAAAGTACAAATGACAGCAAAAGTTACTGCTGTTGTAAATAACTTATTATTATATATGAACATTACATATACATAGGGAAGTATATATTGGTTTTTCTGTATTTTGGATACACGAAATTGAATTCTGAAAATCTTTGGTCCATGGCACACTTTTATTATTGACTTATCATGGTCCTCTTTTTTGTTTCATAATTTATTTATTTATAACAAACTAACATTCACAAACCATCGTTTGACTTGAAAATCAGAACATTAACAATAACACCTGTATACCTATTTGTTTCTTTCCTGTCCTTTCTCTCCTCTTTATATAACCACTTCCCTGAACTTGTGTTTACTACATATACCTAAATAATATATTGTCTAATTTTAGTTGTTTTAAAATGTTCTCTAAAGTCTTGACCTCTTGAAATTATGCTGTCCATCTCTGGGATTCATTTCAGTCAAAGTTACTCTACTAATATTTTTGCGTGAGCTGAAGTTTCACCTGCTTTTGGTATTCCACTGTGAAGTTACCACAATTTATATATTTACCTGTTGTGAACATTTAATGTATTTTGTGTTTTTTAATAAAACAAATAAATCTCTTAAGAGATTCTTGACATCCTACCTGGTATATATATACAAGATCATCATTGGTTGTATTAATAGAAGTAGAATGTCTGGATTTGTAGTATATAAATGTTCACATTTTCAAAATATGACTGTGTGCTTGGCTAGCCTGGTACCATGGACCAATGGCTTTGGCTTCCACTGGGTCCCTGTGCCTACTGTCACTGGGTCACTGGACTGGTCCGTGGGCCAGCAGGACTGCCTCTGGACCATGGTACAGCAGGGCCAGAGATCAGAGGTGCATCAGAACAGCAGTCAGGTCCAACGCCAGCAGGCCTCATTCTGGTGGTGGAGCTGGGGGTGGCTCCTCATAGGTCCCTTAGCAGAAGGGGCTGGTGGCAGGACTCTAGGAAAGTGGCACCAGTGCTGTGTCCACATAGGGTTGGGGCTATGTCTGGCCTGTAGCCTGGGCCACTGTCAATGCTTCTGCCACTGTGTGTGGGCGTGCCTTCTCAAAGAAACCCTCTTCAGTCCTGGGCTCAATCAGGGTTGCACAACCTCTTGCTTGGCTCCCAAAGCTCCCATACAGGTACTTTTGTCTGTGGGATAGCAGCTAAATATTTGTTTCTGTGGGACCACATGGGCTGGGGACTTCCTAGTCTGCCATGCTGCAGACATCAGTCCATAAGAAATTTTATTGATTCCCATACTCTTTAATTCTTGTTTTGTTGGATTTCTTGAATTTTTCTTATTGAGTGGATGTAAACCGATACTCCACTGTGGCTTAGATTTGAAGTCTGTGATCATTAATGAGATTGGGCAACTCATGAATTCATTGGCCCCATGTGTTTCCTTTTCATTGGAATCCTGTTCATGTGTTTTGCCTGCTTTTCCTCACTGGGTTGTTTGCCCTTTTGTTATTGTTTTGTTGGAGTTTTAATATGTATTGTTGGAGGACCGCGCGCTCTTGAGGACCCCGGCTGCAGGGCTAGTTTCAGGACCATGAGCTGGGATAAGCTTTAATAAAGTCCTAGACATGGGCGGAAGATGGCGGCGTGAGTAGAGCAGCGGAAATCTCCTCCCAAAACCACATATATCTATGAAAATATAACAAAGACAAGCCTTCCTAGAATAAAGACCAGAGGACACAGGACAATATCCAGACCACATCCGCACCTGAGAGAACCCAGCGCCTCGCGAAGGGGGTAAGATACAAGCCCCGGCCCCGCGGGAGCCGAGTGCCCCTCCCCCCAGCTCCCGGCGGGAGAAGAGCAGGCAGAGCGGGAGGGAGACGGAGCCCAGGACTGCCAAACACCCAGCCCCAGCCATCCGGGCCAGAGTGCAGGGCCCTGCATACTAGGAAAACAGGGCAGCAATAAGAGTGAGAGGGCACCGGTGGCCTGGTGCCAGAGGACACCAGAAAAGCGAGCGACCATTTTTTTTCTTTTTTTTTGCTGTTTTGTTTTGGCGAACGCTTTTTGGAAGTCTTAAAGGGATGGGGATCCCAATACTAGGGAAACAGGGCACCAAGACCGGTGAGCAGATGCCTGAGGCTGGCGCTGGAGGATAAAGAAAAACGAGCAGCCACCATTTTTTTTTTTTAATTAAAAATTTTTTTTTAATTAAAAAAAATTTTTTTTTTCTTTTTTGTGGTCGTTGTTTTGTTTTGGCAGGTGCTTATTGGAACTCTTAAAGGGGCAGGGTGGGACACTTAATCCAGAGGTAGGGAATCTGGGGATCTCTGGGCAACCTAACCCCTGGGCTGCAGGGAGCAGGGAGGCCCCTTACGGAGATAAATAGCCTCCCAGCAGCTCCTGCTCCAACGCGACTCCACCATTTTGGAGTAGCTGCCCGAGCCAGGCCACGCCCACAGCAACAGCGGAGATAAACTCCATAGCAGCCGGGCAGGAAGCAGAAGCCCTGTCTGCACGCAGCTGCCCAGCGCAAGCCACTAGAGGTCGCTGTTCTCCCAGGAGAGGAGGGCCACAAACCAACAAGAAGGGAAGTTCTTCCAGCCGTCACTCGTCCAAGCTCTGCAGACTATTCCTATCACCATGAAAAGGCAAAGGTACAGACAGACAAAGATCACAGAGACAACACCAGAGAAGGAGACAGACCTAACCAGTCTTCTTGACAAAGAATTCAAAATAAGAATCATAAACATGCTGACAGAGATGCAGAGAAATACGCAAGAGAAATGGGATGAAGTCCGGAGGGAGATCACAGATGTCCGAAAGGAGATCACAGAAATGAAACAAACTCTGGAAGGGTTTATAAGCAGAATGGATAGGATGCAAGAGGCCATTGATGGAATTGAAACCAGAGAACACGAACGCATAGAAGCTGACATAGAGAGAGACAAAAGGATCTCCAGGAATGAAACAATATTAAGAGAACTGTTTGACCAATCCAAAAGGAACAATATCCGTATTATAGGGGTTCCAGAAGAAGAAGAGAGAGGAAAAGAGATGGAAAGTATCATAGAAGAAATAACTGCTGAAAACTTCCCCAAACTGGGGGAGGAAATAATCGAACAGACCATGGAAATACACAGAACCCCCAACAGAAAGGATCCAAGGAGGAAAACACCAAGACACATAATAATTAAAATGGCAAAGATCAAGGACAAGGAAAGAGTGTTAAAGGCAGCTAGAGAGAAAAAGGTCACCTATAAAGGAAAACCCATCAGGCTAACATCAGACTTCTCAACAGAAACCCTACAGGACAGAAGAGAATGGCATGATATATTTAATACAATGAAACAGAAGGGCATTGAACCAAGGATACTGTATCCAGCACAACTATCATTCAAATATGATGGTGGGATTAAACAATTCCCAGACAAACAAAAGCTGAGGAAATTTGCTTCCCACAAACCACCTCTACAGAACATCTTACAGGGACTGCTCTAGATGGGAGCACTCCTAGAAAGAGCACAGCACAAAACACCCAACGTATGAAGAAGCGAGGAGGAGGAATAAGAAGGGAGAGAAGAAAAGAATCTCCAGACAGTGTATATAACAGCTCAATAAGTGAGCTAAGTTAGGCAATAAGATACTAAAGAGGCTAACCTTGAACCTTTGGTAACCACGAATTTAAAGCCTGCAATGGCAATAAGTACATATCTTTCAATAGTCACCCTAAATGTTAATGGGCTGAATGCACCAATCAAAAGACACAGTGTAATAGAGTGGATAAAAAAGCAAGACCCATCTATATGCTGCTTACAAGAAACTCACCTCAAACCCAAAGACATGTACAGACTAAAAGTCAAGGGATGGAAAAACATATTTCAAGCAAACAACAGCGAGAAGAAAGCAGGGGTTGCAGTATTAATATCAGACGAAATAGACTTCAAAACAAAGAAAGTATCAAGAGATAAAGAAGGACACTACATAATGATAAAGGGCTCAGTCAAACAAGAGGATATAACCATTCTAAATATATATGCACCCAACACAGGAGCACCAGCATATGTGAAACAAATACTAACAGAACTAAAGGGGGAAATAGCTGCAATGCATTCATTCTAGGAGACTTCAACACACCACTCACCCCAAAGGATACATGCACCGGGCAGAAAATAAGTAAGGACACGGAAGCACTGAACAACACAGTAGAGCAGATGGACCTAATAGACATCTACAGAACTCTACATCCAAAAGCAACAGGATATACATTCTTCTCAAGTGCACATGGAACATTCTCCAGAATAGACCACATACTAGGCCACAAAAAGAGCCTCAGAAAATTCCAAAAGATTGAAATCCTACCAACCAACTTTTCAGACCACAAAGGCAAAAAACTAGAAATAAACTGTACAAAGAAAGCAAAGAGTCTCACAAACACATGGAGGCTTAACAACACGCTCCTAAATAATCAATGGATCAATGACCGAATCAAAATGGAGATCCAGCAATATATGGAAACAAATGACAACAACAACACTAAGCCCCAACTTCTGTGGGACACAGCAAAAGCAGTCTTAAGAGGAAAGTATATAGCAATCCAGGCATATTTAAAAAAGGAAAAACAATCGCAAATGAATGGTCTAATGTCTCAATTATTGAAATTGGAAAAAGAAGAACCAATGAGGCCTAAGGTCAGCAGAAGGAGGGACATAATAAAGATCAGAGAAGAAATAAATAAAATGGAGAAGAATAAAACAATAGCAAAAATCAATGAAACCAAAAGCTGGTTCTTCGAGAAAATAAACAAAATAGATAAGCCTCTAGCCAGACTTATTAAGAAGAAAAGAGAGTCAACACAAATCAACAGTATCAGAAATGAGAAAGGAAAAACCACGACGGACCCCACAGAAATACAAAGAATTATTAGAGAATACTATGAAAACCTATATGCTAACAAGCTGGGAAACCTAGGAGAAATGGACAACTTCGTAGAAAAATACAAACTTCCAAGACTGACCCAGAAAGAAACAGAAAATCTAAACAGACCAATTACCAGCAACGAAATTCAAGCGGTAATCATAAAACTACCAAAGAACAAAACCCCCGGGCCACATGGATTTACCTCGGAATTTTATCAGACATACAGGGAAGACATAATACCCATTCTCCTTAAAGTTTTCCAAAAAATAGAGGAGGAGGGGATACTCCCAAACTCATTCTATGAAGCTAACATCACCCTAATACCAAAACCAGGCAAAGACCCCACAAAAAAAGAAAACTACAGACCAATATCCCTGATGAACGTAGATGCAAAAATACTCAACAAAATATTAGCAAACCGAATTCAAAAATACATCAAAAGGATCATACACCATGACCAAGTGGGATTCATCCCAGGGATGCAAGGATGGTACAACATTCGAAAGTCCATCAACATCATCCACCACATCAACAAAAACAAAGACAAAAACCACATGATCATCTCCATAGATGCTGAAAAAGCATTTGACAAAGTTCAACATCCATTCATGATAAAAACTCTCAGCAAAATGGGAATAGAGGGCAAGTACCTCAACATAATAAAGGCCATCTATGATAAACCCACAGCCAACATTATATTGAAAAGCGAGAAGCTTAAAGCATTTCCTCTGAGATCGGGAACTAGACAGGGATGCCCACTCTCTCCACTGTTATTTAACATAGTACTGGAGGTCCTAGCCACGGCAATCAGACAAAACAAAGAAATACAAGGAATCCAGATTGGTAAAGAAGAAGTTAAACTGTCACTATTTGCAGATGACATGATACTGTACATAAAAATCCTAAAGACTCCACCCCAAAACTACTAGAAGTGATATTGGAATACAGCAAAGTTGCAGGATACAAAATCAACACACAGAAATCTGTGGCTTTCCTATACACTAACAATGAACCAACAGAAAGAGAAATCAGGAAAACAACTCCATTCACAATTGCATCAAAAAAAATAAAATACCTAGGAATAAACCTAACCAAAGAAGTGAAAGACTATTACTCTGAAAACTACAAGTCACTCTTAAGAGAAATTAAAGGGGACACTTACAGATGGAAACTCATCCCATGCTCTTGGCTAGGAAGAATTAATATCGTCAAAATGGCCATCCTGCCCAAATCAATATACAGATTTGATGCAATCCCTATGAAACTACCAGCAACATTCTTCAATGAACTGGAACAAATAATTCAAAAATTCATATGGAAACACAAAAGACCCCGAATAGCCAAAGCAATCCTGAGAAAGAAGAATAAAGTAGGGGGGATCTCACTTCCCAACTTCAAGCTCTACTATAAAGCCATAGTAATCAAGACAATTTGGTACTGGCACAAGAGCAGAGCCACAGACCAATGGAACAGACTAGAGAATCCAGACATTAACCCAGACATATATGGGCAATTAATATTTGATAAAGTAGCCATGGACATACAATGGCGAAATGACAGTCTCTTCAACAGATGGTGCTGGCAAAACTGGACAGCTGCATGTAGGAGAATGAAACTGGACCATTGTCTAACCCCATATACAAAAGTAAACTCAAAATGGATCAAAGATCTGAATGTAAGTCATGAAACCATTAAACTCTTGGAAGAAAACATAGGCGAAAACCTCTTAGACATAAACATGAGTGACCTCTTCTTGAACATATCTCCCCGGGCAAGGAAAACAACAGCAAAAATGAATAAGTGGGACTATATTAAGCTGAAAAGCTTCTGTACAGCAAAAGACACCATCAATAGAACAAAAAGGAACCCTACAGTATGGGAGAATATATTTGAAAATGATACATCCGATAAAGGCTTGACATCCAGAATATATAAAGAGCTCACATGCCTCAACAAACAAAAAACAAATAACCCAATTAAAAAATGGGCAGAGGAACTGAACAGACAGTTCTCCAAAAAAGAAATTCAGATGGCCAACAGACACATGAAAAGATGCTCCACATTGCTAATTATCAGAGAAATGCAAATTAAAACTTCAGTAAGGTATCACCTCACACCAGTAAGGATGGCTGCCATCCAAAAGACAAACAACAACAAATGTTGGAGAGGTTGTGGAGAAAGGGGAACCCTCCTACACTGCTGGTGGGAATGTAAGTTAGTTCAACCATCGTGGAAAGCAGTATGGAGGTACATCAAGATGCTCAAAACAGACTTACCATTTCACCCAGGAATTGCACTCCTAGGAATTTACCCTAAGAATGCAGCAATCAAGTATGAGAAAGACCAATGTACCCCTATGTTTATCGCAGCACTATTTACAATAGCCAAGAATTGGAAGCAACCTAAATGTCCATCGATAGATGAATGGATAAAGAAGATGTGGTACATGTACACAATGGAATACTACTCATCCATAAGAAAAGGGCAAATCCAACCATTTGCAGCAACATGGATGGAGCTGGAGGGTATTATGCTCAGTGAAACAAGCCAAGCGGAGAAAGAGAAATACCAAATGATTTCACTCATCTGTGGAATATAAGAACAAAGGAAATCTGAAGGAACAAAACAGCAGCAGAATCACAGAACTCAAGAATGGACTAACAGGTACCAAAGGGAAGGGGACTGGGGAGGATGGGTGGGTAGGTAGGGATAAGGGGTGGGGAGAAGTAGGGGGGTATTAAGATTAGCATGCATGGGGGGGTAGGAGAAAAGGGAGGGCTGTACAGCACAGAGAAGGCAAGTAGTGATTCTACAACATTTTGCTATGCTGATGGACAGTGACTGTAAAGGGGTTTATAGGGGTGACCTGGTATAGGGAAGAGCCTAGTAAACATAATATTCATGTAAGTGTAGATTAGTGATACCAAAAAAAAAAAAAGAAAAAAAAAGGCAGTTCCTGTGTGGTGACCTCCGATGAGTTCTACACAAGTGTATAAAGGGCATATAAAAGTGTAGGCAAAGGGTCTGTTTGTGTTTATACAGAGGATCAAAGCCTAATTGGGCTACCCTGAAAATGAACTAAGACACAATATGAAAAAGAACTTCCAACATCAGCACTCTCTGGAAGACTCATGCCAGAAGATGATCATCAAAAACCCCAACAAAGATCCACGCACTGCTACAGCTGTAGATGCACTCATCCCACCAGTTCCTGGACGTGCCATGGGAATGAAGAAGGAGATATCTAAGCTGGCCTGTGCATACAGTGAAACAACAAATTTGACTGGATCTATACTGTTGGAACTCAACCAAGAATTAGGAGAAGTGCAAATTGTAGTGCTCCAAAATCTTACAACTGTAGACTATTTTACTGTTAAAAGAACATAAGGGATGTGAACATTCCCCAGGAATGGGTTGTTTTAATTTGTCTGATTTCTCTCAGACTGTTCAAGTTCAGTTGGACAATATCCACCATATCATAGATAAGTTTTCACAAATGCCTAAGGTGCCTAACTGGTTTTCTTGGTTTCACTGGAGATGGCTGGTAATTACAGATATGCTTTGGTTATGTAACTATACTCCTATTATGTTAATGTGTGTGTGCAATTTAAGTAGTAGCTTAAAACCTATATATGCTGAAGTTACTCTACAAGAAGATATGTCAAAGAAATAATCAATCTTCCCATGTTTTCTTCCATCTGCTACTTCTATAGCTTTTCTTCTTCCTTCCTAATTACAACCCTTAAATAGAATTCGTGCCTCATATCAAATTTACCGAGTATCATAACTCCTCCAAGTGGTAAAGATACCTCAAGACAAATGCTGGGCATAGAAGCTACAGGGCATAAATATGCAAAGAAGTAAAAAGCTAACCTTTTCAAACAATAAGGCTTCTCTCTCACTTACCAACATCACATTTCCCTGTATGGCCCCGGAAGATGACTGGTTAGCCAGAGACGGGTAAGATTCCTCAAGGGAGGAACAACCTAAGACAGGCACAGTCGCAGGGGGGCCATCAGGTGAGAAATTGGGGATCAACAGCGGTGAGGCTTAGAACCTCACCCCCCATGTTCTGAGAGAAATCTTCTGCATACGTGGATGTTTTATTGCCCTGGTCCAGCTTGGATTAACACATAGTCTACAGGCACACACCCGATCATCTACATTTGCTCTCTTACAACACTGAACTATTGTTTCTACCTTTATCTTGTATCTACCTACCTCTTCAGCATTTTATTAAAAATAATAATAATAAAGAGAGAAATGTGTTATCCACATATAAATCAAGTATAAAAATCAAATGAGTATTCATATTTGAACTGACTGTTTATAGTTCATAATGCATGAGCAAAACCGAAGGTTTCTGTAATGACTGCCCTTGTACTGTTCACCATGTAAGAACTTATTCACTATATAAGAAATTGTTCTCCATGTAAGAACTTGTTTGTTAAGCCTCAGAAGATTGGAGACTGACGAAAATTAGGCTTGGGGTGGATTAATGATTGTGCATTGAGCATTGACTCCCCTATACAGAATTCTATCGTTGTTAACAACCATTTGATCAATAAATATGAGAGATGCCCTCACAAAAAAAAAAAAAAAAGGACAGACTTCCAATGGTAAAATAAATAAGTAACCGGGATGTAATGAATATAGTCAAGATATTGTAACAGCTTGGTATGGTGATAGCTGGTACCTAGAATTGTCATGTATATAAATGTTGAATCACTGTGTTGTACACCTGAAGCTAATGTAATGTAATACTGTGTGTCAACTACCCTTCAATAAAAAATAATTATTTAAAAAAAAAAAAAATATATATATATGTATTGTTGTCTTGCCAATGGGTTTCAGCCCCAGGCAAGTTCACTATGGATTCAATGTGACCAAAGAAATTGACAGCAAAACGTTCTTTGGGGTGCAAGGGCTTATTACCCGCTTGTTCTCCCTACAGTAGGTCGAGCAGTAGCGTCTCTGCCTCCGCCCACAGCACTGGGCCCAGCTGTCTATATAGCAGAACAATAGCTTATTGCCTAAAGGTGTGGAAGTGGTTAGCCTAGCAACAGGCCGGTTACATCATCAGGTGGTTTAAGTTCAGTGAGGATCCTGGCCATAGGAACCCAACTTCCCCGCACTCCACCTCTCCAAGATTCTTTCCTTACAATCTACATGCTTTCAATCTTCCGCAACGGTCCCCGTGCAAGAAAGCTGGAGCACTTTAACCAGATTCCACAATGGCAACAGAGGATAACAACAATTTAGAGATAATAAAAATTAAGATATAGCAAGCTTTTGATAAAGGTAACAAAAATTATATAATCCTCAAGCCAGAGGAGGTTCCTAATTACAAAAAATATATAATAATCCTCAAACCAGAGGAAGTTCCCAATCCTCAAAGACTTTAGGGGTGATAAAACACATGTTTTAATGACACCAACATAGGAAAATCCTGTCCATCAGGTAGGATGCATGCAAGAGAGTGGTCCTGTGATAGGACTGTAGCAGGAAGGGGGTCCCTTCCAGGTCTAGTATACCATACTTTTACTCCTTTCCCCATGGGGGTTACTGAAGGGTCTATGTATAATGCTACTGGAGGTGCATACACTGGCCATTATGCTAAAACAAAACTCCCCGGTAAGATGCTCCTACCTTCTGGCCATTCAGAATATACTACTGTAACCTTTGGGGGCTACTCTGCTGTTATTCCAGGAATACACAGGAGGCCACCTTCCAGGCCTTGTCCCCAAGGTGCCAGGAGAGCCAGCCATCATTTGTTCATGTGTCAAAAGGTCCAAGGCCACATCCACTCAATGGAATCTCCAGGGTTCAGTGCAGTTGGTGCTGGCAGCAAGATGTTATTCCAGTGGCCAAACCTCAGCTTCAGTGATTCTTCCTTGGTTTGTAGCAGTTGTACAGGGTAGGCAGCCATATGTGTTAACATGTCTATGGGGCTCAGGGCTCCCTTTTGGGGTCTCTCATTTAAATGCCGTAGCGTGGTCCATAAGCAGACTGACCATCCCCACAGACTATTGGTATCTGACTTTAGTCCAGATTTTAACAAGTGTTTGTGCCTCTCTATCATGCCTGCTGTGGTAGGATTGTATGGCACATGAAACTTCCATTAGATTCTCAGCTGTCGCACCCATTCTTGCAGTGTATGTCCAGTAAAATGGGTGCCCTGATCACTCTCCATTACCTGTGGTTGGCCATACGCAGCAAAGAGATGTTCCAGGCCTCTTTTGGTCGTCTGCTGATCTGCGCAATGGGTAGGAAAAGCAACCAGAAGTCCAGTAGCTGTGTCCACACACGTCATCACATACCGATATCATTCTGACACAGGTAGAGGCCCAATATAGTCTGCCACCTGACGAGGGGTATAGGCCCCTTATTTATTGTCCCATGTTGCTGTGGAACTCACTAAGTCCCTTTTGGAGTACACGACACACTCGTGCCAGGGTCTACTAACTTCTTCAAAGATCAAAGGAAAGCCCCACCAAAGGGCTACAGCCCACATTGTCTTTTGCCCTGCATGCAACAAACACTGATGTAACCATTGGACTACATCAGAAGCAGGCTTTCCTTCTAACCAATGTATCTGGGCTGTAATTCTCTGGAATATAGGTGGCATTTCTTATGCCAAGCTCTCATAACACCTGTTGGAGCTCAGCATACGTCTGCCATGTAACAGGAGAGGATGGTAGATCACCTGGATTGGGCCACACAGCACAAAGTGCAGCCATAAGCCAGTCGAGGAGGGAGTGACTCCCTGGGATCTGATGTGCATTTTGTAATCGCTGCCTCAAGGCAGGCTGCACTGTCAGAGAAGCCAGCTTTCCCATCTCTGGTCCTGACACAACAATTCCATCCACCCCTAAATCCCACAGATGCACATGCCAAGCTGATATTGACTCCGAGGGCTTCTGCCTAAACTGG
Organism: Manis pentadactyla; assembly: GCF_030020395.1. NCBI lineage: Eukaryota > Metazoa > Chordata > Mammalia > Pholidota > Manidae > Manis > Manis pentadactyla. The sequence continues at coordinate 84,664,533 of NC_080031.1, forward strand.
GAGCCGAAATCCACCAGCTCAGCCTGAGTATAGGTGCGGAGCATAGAGTGCTCCATGACCTGGGGAGGGGGCTGCTCCTCTCCTTGGGGAACTTTCAGTTGCTGGGTCATTATTTTCTTTACAACCACTGGGTGTGCTTTCAGTACAGGAGTGGTCAGTGCCCCCGGCACTACCCCTTCATCCTTCCCCAGCTCCTCCATTTCCAGGGCTGATGGCACCTTTCTCTCCCCACCCCCAAGTGCCTCCTCTGCTACAACGTTTACCTTTTCTACTGTGCCTCACAACAATGCTACCTCAGTCTTCAGAAGCTCTCTTACCTTCACCTCAATGCTTTGCAGCTGATGTTCTCATGCCACCTCCACCTGTGCTTCCCTCAGGAGTTCATCTTTTTTCCTTGATGGCCTCTTCTTTCTTCAGAACACCTGGCAGTGCTGCCGTCTCGTCCGGTAAGGAATTGTTTACCTCTCCAATGGCACCTCGCTGCCGGTGTTCTCGTGCTGCCTCCTCTTGCATCAATGCCATTTCCCTCTTCAGGGAATCCACAGAAGTTTGCAGCTCACATTCTCATGCCACCGTTTATTGGGTCTCTTCTGTAACCTTTTTAATACTTTGAGAAGTAGCCAACCCACAGTCCCCACTGCCTCATGGGCACTATGGTTCTCAAAGGATCTACTTACTATACCAAGGGCCACCCCTACTGCCTCAGGTATCACCTCCACTTGCCTCCAGTCCTGGGGTGGCCCAGTCCTGTAGTAGGCAAGCTACCTCAGACCACATACCCACTGGGGGACGATCCACTGTCTCCCCATTCACAGGGGCAGCCTGCTGAAGCACCCCTCCCATAAGGGCAGCCTTTTTCCTTGGTCAACAATGAATCCTGCTGACTTCGCCAATTGTCTTGCCAATGGGTTTCAGCCCCAGGCAAGTTCACTATAGGTTCAATGTGACCAAAGAAATTGACAGCAAAACGTTCTTTGGGGTGAAAGGGCTTATTATTCAGCTTGTTCTCCCTCCAGTAGGTCGAGCAGTAGCATCTCTGCCTCTGCCCAGAGCACTGGGCCGAGCTCTCTATATAGCACAATAATAGCTTATTGCCTAAAGGTGTGGAAATGGTAGCCTAGCAACAGGCCAGTTACAGCATCAGGTGATTTAAATTCAGTGAGGATCCTGGTCATAGGAACCCCAACTTCCCCACAGTTCTTGACACTTGATTCTTGAAATTTATGTTTGAAACATTTTTTCCCAACATTTTGACTTTATTAAGACGTCATTTGTTAAAAAAAATATTTTCTTAAAAATAATCCTTAGAGGGGAGGGGCAGAAGATGGCGGCGTGAGTAGAGCAGCGGAAATCTCCTCCCAAAACAACATATATCTATGAAAATATAACAAAGACAAGCCTTCCTAGAATAAAGACCAGAGGACACAGGACAATATCCAGACCACATCCGCACCTGAGAGAACCCAGCGCCTCGCGAAGGGGGTAAGATACAAGCCCCGGCCCCGCGGGAGCCGAGCGCCCCTCCCCCCAGCTCCCGGCGGGAGAAGAGCAGGCAGAGCGGGAGGGAGACGGAGCCCAGGGCTGCCGAACACCCAGCCCCAGCCATCCGGGCCAGAGTGCAGGGCGCTCGATACTAGGAAAACAGGGCAGCAAGAACAGTGAGCAGGCACTGGAGGCTGGGCGACAGAGGACATAAGAAAAGCGCGCGACCATTTTTTTTTGCTTTTTTGCTGTTTTGTTTTGGCGAGAGCTTTTTGGAAGTCTTAAAGGGATAGGGACCCCAATACTAGGGAAACAGGGCAGAAAGACCGGTGAGCAGAGGCCTGAGGCTGGCACCGCAGAATAAAGAAAAACGAACGACCACCGTTTTTTTTTTTTTTTTTAATTAAAAACTTTTTTTTTTTTTAATTAAAAAAATTTTTTTTTTCTTTTTTTTTTGGTGGGCGTTGTTTTGTTTTGGCTGGTGCTTTTTGGAAGTCTTAAAGGGGCAGGGCAGGTCACTTAATCCAGAGGTAGGGAATCCGGGATCTCTGGGCACCCTAACCCCTGGGCTGCAGGGAGCAGGGAGGCCCCTTACGGAGATAAATAGCCTCCCAGCAGATCCTGCTCCAACGTGACTCCACCATTTTGGAGTAGCTGCCCGAGCCAGGCCACGCCCACAGCAACAGCGGAGATTAACTCCATAGCAGCCGGGCAGGAAGCACAAACCCTGTCTGCGCGCAGCTGCCCAGCACAAGCCACTAGAGGTCGCTGTTCTCCCAGGAGAGGAGGGCCACAAACCAACAAGAAGGGAAGTCCTTCCAGCCGTCACTCGTCCCAGTTCTGCAGACTATTCCTATCACCATGAAAAGGCAAAGCTACAGGCAGACAAAGATCACAGAGACAACACCAGAGAAGGAGACAGACCTAACCAGTCTCCCTGAAAAAGAATTCAAAATAAGAATCATAAACATGCTGACAGAGATGCAGAGAAATATGCAAGAGAAATGGGATGAAGTCCGGAAGGAGATCACAGATGCCAGAAAGGAGATCGCAGAAATGAAACAAACTCTGGAAGGGTTTATAAGCAGAATGGATAGAATGCAAGAGGCCATTGATGGAATTGAAAGCAGAGAACATGAACGCATAGAAGCTGACATAGAGAGAGACAAAAAGGATCTCCAGGAGTGAAACAATATTAAGAGAACTGTGTGACCAATCCAAAAGGAACAATATCCGTATTATAGGGGTCCCAGAAGAAGAAGAGAGAGGAAAAGAGATGGAAAGTATCTTAGAAGAAATAATTGCTGAAAACTTCCCCACACTGGGGGAGGAAGTAATCGAACAGACCACGGAAATACACAGAACCCCCAACAGAAAGGATCCAAGAAGGGCAACACCAAGACACATAATAATTAAAATGGCAAAGATCAAGGACAAGGAAAGAGTGTTAAAGGCAGCTAGAGAGAAAAAGGTCACCTATAAAGGAAAACCCATCAGGCTAACATCAGACTTCTCAACAGAAACCCTACAGGCCAGAAGAGAATGGCATGATATATTTAATACAATGAAACAGAAGGGCATTGAACCAAGGATACTGTATCCAGCACGACTATCATTCAAATATGACGGTGGGATTAAACAATTCCCAGACAAACAAAAGCTGAGGGAATTTGCTTTCCACAAACCACCTCTACAGAACATCTTACAGGGACTGCTCTAGATGGGAGCACTCCTAGAAAGAGCACAGCACAAAACACCCAACATATGAAGAATCGAGGAGGAGGAACAAGAAGGGAGAGAAGAAAAGAATCTCCAGATAGTGTATATAACAGCTCAATAAGCGAGCTAAATTAGGCAGTAAGATACTAAAAAGGCTAACCTTGAACCTTTGTTAACCACGAATTTAAAGCCTGCAATGGCAATAAGTACATATCTTTCAATAGTCACCCTAAATGTTAATGGGCTGAATGCACCAATCAAAAGACACAGTGTAATAGAGTGGATAAAAAAGCAAGACCCATCTATATGCTGCTTACAAGAAACTCACCTCAAACCCAAAGACATGTACAGACTAAAAGTCAAGGGATGGAAAAACATATTTCAAACAAACAACAGTGAGAAGAAAGCAGGGGTTGCAGTACTAATATCAGACAAAATAGACTTCAAAACAAAGAAAGTAACAAGAGATAAAGAAGGACACTACATAATGATAAAGGGCTCAGTCAAACAAGAGGATATAACCATTCTAAATATATATGCACCCAACACAGGAGCACCAGCATATGTGAAACAAATACTAACAGAACTAAAGGGGGATATAGACTGCAATGCATTCATTCTAGGAGACTTCAACACACCACTCACCCCAAAGGATACATGCACCGGGCAGAAAATAAGTAAGGACATGGAAGCACTGAACAACACAGTAGAGCAGATGGACCTAATAGATATCTATAGAACTCTACATCCAAAAGCAGCGGGATATACATTCTTCTCAAGTGCACATGGAACATTCTCCAGAATAGACCACATACTAGGCCACAAAAAGAGCCTCAGAAAATTCCAAAAGATTGAAATCCTACCAACCAACTTTTCAGACCACAAAGGCATAAAACTAGAAATAAACTGTACAAAGAAAGCAAAGAGTCTCACAAACACATGGAGGCTTAACAACACGCTACTAAATAATCAATGGATCAATGACCAAATCAAAATGGTGATCCAGCAATATATGGAAACAAATGACAACAACAACACTAAGCCCCAACTTCTGTGGGACACAGCAAAAGCAGTCTTAAGAGGAAAGTATATAGCAATCCAAGCATATTTAAAAAAGGAAGAGCAATCCCAAATGAATGGTCTAATGTCACAATTATCGAAATTGGAAAAAGAAGAACAGATGAGGCCTAAGGTCAGCAGAAGGAGGGACATAATAAAGATCAGAGAAGAAATAAATAAAATGGAGAAGAATAAAACAATAGCAAAAATCAATGAAACCAAGAGCTGGTTCTTCGAGAAAATAAACAAAATAGATAAGCCTCTAGCCAGACTTATTAAGAAGAAAAGAGAGTCAACACAAATCAACAGTATCAGAAACGAGAAAGGAAAAATCACGACGGACCCCACGGAAATGCAAAGAATTATTGGAGAATACTATGAAAACCTATATGCTAACAAGCTGGGAAACCTAAGAGAAATGGACAACTTCCTAGAAAAATATAACCTTCCAAGATTGACCCAGGAAGAAACAAAAAATCTAAACAGACCAATTACCAGCAACGAAATTCAAGCGGTAATCATAAAACTACCAAAGAACAAAACCCCCGGGCCACATGGATTTACCTCGGAATTTTATCAGACATACAGGGAAGACATAATACCCATTCTCCTTAAAGTTTTCCAAAAAATAGAGGAGGAGGGGATACTCCCAAACTCATTCTATGAAGCTAACATCACCCTAATACCAAAACCAGGCAAAGACCCCACAAAAAAAGAAAACTACAGACCAATATCCCTGATGAACGTAGATGCAAAAATACTCAACAAAATATTAGCAAACCGAATTCAAAAATACATCAAAAGGATCATACACCATGACCAAGTGGGATTCATCCCAGGGATGCAAGGATGGTACAACATTCGAAAGTCCATCAACATCATCCACCACATCAACAAAAACAAAGACAAAAACCACATGATCATCTCCATAGATGCTGAAAAAGCATTTGACAAAGTTCAACATCCATTCATGATAAAAACTCTCAGCAAAATGGGAATAGAGGGCAAGTACCTCAACATAATAAAGGCCATCTATGATAAACCCACAGCCAACATTATATTGAACAGCGAGAAGCTGAAAGCATTTCCTTTGAGATCGGGAACTAGACAGGGATGCCCACTCTCTCCACTGTTATTTAACATAGTACTGGAGGTCCTAGCCACGGCAATCAGACAAAATAAAGAAATACAAGGAATCCAGATTGGTAAAGAAGAAGTTAAACTGTCACTATTTGCAGATGACATGATACTGTACATAAAAAACCCTAAGGACTCCATCCCAAAACTACTAGAAGTGATATCGGAATACAGCAAAGTTGCAGGATACAAAATCAACACACAGAAATCTGTGGCTTTCCTATATACTAACAATGAACCAACAGAAAGAGAAATCAGGAAAACAACTCCATTCACAATTGCATCAAAAAAAATAAAATACCTAGGAATAAACCTAACCAAAGAAGTGAAAGACTTATACTCTGAAAACTACAAGTCACTCTTAAGAGAAATTAAAGGGGACATTAACAGATGGAAACTCATCCCATGCTCGTGGCTAGGAAGAATTAATATCGTCAAAATGGCCATCCTGCCCAAAGCAATATACAGATTTGATGCAATCCCTATGAAACTACCAGCAACATTCTTCAATGAACTGGAACAAATAATTCAAAAATTCATATGGAAACACAAAAGACCCCGAATAGCCAAAGCAATCCTGAGAAAGAAGAATAAAGTAGGGGGGATCTCACTCCCCAACTTCAAGCTCTACTATAAAGCCATAGTAATCAAGACAATTTGGTACTGGCACAAGAGCAGAGCCACAGACCAATGGAACAGTCTAGAGAAACCAGACATTAACCCAGACATATATGGTCAATTAATATTTGATAAAGGAGCCATGGACATACAATGGCGAAATGACAGTCTCTTCAACAGGTGGTGCTGGCAAAACTGGACAGCTACATGTAGGAGAATGAAACTGGACCATTGTCTAACCCCATATACAAAAGTAAACTCAAAATGGATCAAAGACCTGAATGTAAGCCATGAAACCATTAAACTCTTGGAAGAAAACATAGGCAAAAACCTCTTAGACATAAACATGAGTGACCTCTTCTTGAACATATCTCCCCGGGCAAGGAAAACAACAGCAAAAATGAGTAAGTGGGACTATATTAAGCTGAAAAGCTTCTGTACAGCAAAAGACACCATCAATAGAACAAGAAGGATCCCTACAGTATGGGAGAATATATTTGAAAATGACACATCCGATAAAGGCTTGACGTCCAGAATATATAAGGAGCTCACACGCCTCAACAAATAAAAAACAAATAACCCAATTAAAAAATGGGCAGAGGAACTGAACAGACAGTTCTCCAAAAAAGAAATACAGATGGCCAACAGACACATGAAAAGATGCTCCACATCGCTAATTATCAGAGAAATGCAAATTAAAACTACAATGAGGTATCACCTCACACCAGTAAGGATGGCTGCCATCCAAAAGACAAACAACAACAAATGTTCGCGAGGCTGTGGAGAAAGGGGAACCCTCCTACACTGCTGGTGGGAATGTAAACTAGTTCAACCATTGTGGAAAGCAGTATGGAGGTATATCAAAATGCTCAAAACAGACTTACCATTTGACCCAGGAATTGCACTCCTAGGAATTTACCCTAAGAATGCAGCAATCAAGTTTGAGAAAGACAGATGCACCCCTATGTTTATTGCAGCACTATTTACAATAGCCAAGAATTGGAAGCAACCTAAATGTCCATCAATAGATGAATTGATAAAGAAGATGTGGTACATATACACAATGGAATACTACTCAGCCATAAGAAAAGGGCAAATCCAATCATTTGCAGCAACATGGATGGAGCTGGAGGGTATTATGCTCAGTGAAACAAGCCAAGCGGAGAAAGAGAAATACCAAATGATTTCACTTATCTGTGGAATATAAGAACAAAGGAAATCTGAAGGAACAAAACAGCAGCAGAATCACAGAACTCAAGAATGGACTAACAGGTACCAAAGGGAAAGGGACTGGGGAGAATGGGTGGGTAGGGAAGGATAAGGGGGGGAGAAGTAGGGGGGTATTAAGATTAACATACATGGGGGGGTAGGAGAAAAGGGAGGGCTGTACAACACAGAGAAGGCAAGTAGTGATTCTACAACATTTTGCTATACTGATGGACAGTGACTGTAAAGGGGTTTATAGGGGAGACCTGGTATAGGGGAGAGCCTAGTAAACATAATATTCGTCATGTAAGTGTAGATTAGTGAAACCAAAAACAAAGCAAAAAAAAAAAAAAAAGGGCAGTTCCTGTGTGGTAACCTCCAACGAGTTCTACACAAGGGTATAAAGGGCATATAAAAGTGTAGGCAAAGGTTCTGTTTGTGTTTATACAGAGGATCAAAGCCTAATTGGGCTACCCTGAAAATGAACTAAGATACGATATGAAAGAGAACTTCCAACATCAGCACTCTCTGGAAGACTCATGCCAGAAGATGATCATCAAAAAACCCCAACAAAGTCCACGCACTGCTACAGCTGTAGATGCACTCATCCCACCAGTTCCTGGACTTGCCATGGGAATGAGGAAGGAGATATCTAAGCTGGCCTGTGCATACAGTAAAACAACAAATTTGACTGGATCTATACTGTTGGAACTCAACCAAGAATTTGGAGAAGTGCAAATTGTAGCGCTCCAAACTCTTACAACTACAGACTATTTACTGTTAAAAGAACATATGGCATGTGAACAGTCCCCAGGAATGGGTTGTTTTAATTTGTCTGATTTCTCTCAGACTGTTCAAGTTCAGTTGGACAATATCCACCATATCATAGATAAGTTTTCACAAATGCCTAAGGTGCCTTAATGGTTTTCTTGGTTTCACTGGAGATGGCTGGTAATTACAGATATGCTTTGGTTATGTAACTATACTCCTATTATGTTAATGTGTGTGTGCAATTTAAGTAGTAGCTTAAAACCTATATATGCTGAAGTTACTCTACAAGAAGATATGTCAAAGAAATAATCAATCTTCCCATGTTTTCTTCCATCTGCTACTTCTATAGCTTTTCTTCTTCCTTCCTAATTACAACCCTTAAATAGAATTCGTGCCTCATATCAAATTTACCGAGTATCATAACTCCTCCAAGTGGTAAAGATACCTCAAGACAAATGCTGGGCATAGAAGCTACAGGGCATAAATATGCAAAGAAGTAAAAAGCTAACCTTTTCAAACAATAAGGCTTCTCTCTCACTTACCAACATCACATTTCCCTGTATGGCCCCGGAAGATGACTGGTTAGCCAGAGACGGGTAAGATTCCTCAAGGGAGGAACAACCTAAGACAGGCACAGTCGCAGGGGGGCCATCAGGTGAGAAATTGGGGATCAACAGCGGTGAGGCTTAGAACCTCACCTCCCCTGTTCTGAGAGAAATCTTCTGCATACGTGGATGTTTATTGCCCTTGTCTAGCTTGGATTAACACATAGTCTACAGGCACACACCTGGTCATCTACATTTGCTCTCTTACAACACTAAACTATGTTTTCTACCTTTATCTTGTATCTACCTACCACTTCAGCATTTTATTAAAAATAATAATAATAAAGAGAGAAATGTGTTATCCACATATAAATCAAGTATAAAAACCAAATGAGTATTCATATTTGAACTGACTGTTTAGAGTTCATAATGCATGAGCAAAACCGAAAGTTTCTGTGATGACTGCCCTTGTACTGTTCACTATGTAACTTATTCATTATGTAAGAATTTGTTCTACATGTAAGAACTTGTTTGTTATGCCTCAGAAGATTGGAGACTGACGAAAATTAGGCTTGGGGTGGATTAATGATTGTGCATTGAGCATTGACTCCCCTATACAGAATTTTATTGTTGTTAACAACCATTTGATCAATAAATATGAGAGATGCCCTCACAAAAAAAAAAAAAAAAAAAAAAGGACAGACTTCCAATGGTAAAATAAATAAGTAACCGGGATGTAATGTATAGCATAAGGAATATAGTCAAGATATTGTAACAGCTTGGTAGGGTGATAGCTGGAACCTAGAATTATGTATATAAATGTTCTACCACTGTGTTGTACACTTGAAACTAATGTAATACTGTGCGTCAACTACCCTTCAATAAAAAATAATTATTTAAAAAAAAATCCTTAGAGGATATGGACTTTATTTTAATGAAGGAATAATTTGTCTAGTCTGCTAAATGAAAATGACTTGTCACTTAGATATTAGAGAGTTGTGAAGAGCAGCGTATCTTTCTCAGCAACATTCACTTTCATTCTGATGTCTTCAAAAATGTTTGTAAACTAACCCCTAAATCTTCTCAAGTCTTTATCGCTAAGCAAGTTGAATAGAAGGGCTAGCATTCCAGGGATCTCAGATCCATTGCTTACTCCTATCCAAGAAAAAGAGAACTTTTACTCCTTATTAAGGCTCACATCAGAACAGCAGAACTTCAGCATACATGCTTAATAGACATTGGTGTGTGGGATAATTGTGCTGCTTTTATTGTATTTCTCAGCTAGGTCTATAGATGGTGTACAAAGGCAGCTAAGTCCATGTGGGATACAAATAACTAATATGAATTTTATGCCTGGTGTACAAATGTAGAGCCTTCATCAGCTGCCCCAATTCCACTCCTATTTATGTGAACTGCATTCAGCACCAAGGGAGGGAACTGTGGCAGAGTTAACCGCTTACAATCACATGGATTGTGCACTATGCATAAAATGGAAGTTCTTGTGGCCAGGATTCTCATCTGGCCCTGGTTGGCAAGTTCACTACACAGGTGTGGGCAATACGTCATTATTGACTATATAAAGAGCTCTGCCCAGTGCTCTGGGCGACACGGTGGCACAGCTGCAGAAAAGCAGAGAAGAGGCTGGATTGGTGACAGTGCTGAGGACAGAGGCCCAGAGGACGGCTGTGCAAGATGACTGTGCAGGCAGAGAGGCCCACAGGACAGCGTGTGGGCAGAGGGGCCCAGAGGCAGAGACCAACTTGCTGCCTGCACACTCGCTCTGAGTGAATGGGATTTTAGTGATTGACCTGCCACCCTGGGAATAAAGTTGGGTATAACCCTTTCACCCCAAGAACGTTCCATTGTCATTTTTTTGGTCTCACTAAATCCACAGTGAACTTGTCTGGGGCTGAAACCCATTGACAAGACATGCACTGAGTATTTTCTGCTCCCACCCCATTTTATGGACTCTTATAGGCTCTGAAAGTGCTAATTATAACAACTCTGACAATAGTTTTTTATTTTAGAGAGCTACATTCCAGTTTAACCCTTAGAAAGTTGGAAAAATTAACTAAAGAATCAAGGGAATGGATACTCTAGTATCTGATGAATAGTTGTCTTGCCAATGGGTTTCAGCCCCAGACAAGTTTACTGTGGATTCGATGAGACCAAAAAAATGACAATGGAACATTCTTGGGGTGAAAGGGTTTATTACACCCAACTTTATTCCCATGGGGGCAGGTCAATCACCAGAATCCCATCCACTCAGAGCAAGTCTGCACACAGTAAGCCTGTCTTTGCCTCTGGGCATCTCGGTCCCCGCAGGCATCTCAGTCTCTGTCCTCGGCGCTGCCGCTACTCTGGTGTTTGCTCTCCTGCAGCCCTACAGCCGTACAGTCCAGAGCACTGGGCAGAATATACAGTCAATAGCAACGTATTGCCCACACGTGTGCAGTGAGCAAGCTGACCAGGGCCAAGTGAGAATCCTGGCCACAGGAACCTTCACATTCTTCACAATAGTGCAAAAAGGCAACAGAATTTTGTGACTCCAGTCTGAAGAGGAATTTAAATAGATTGTTCCTTGGACACTTTTCTTTTTCTTTTTACTGAGTTTTTTTTATTGAAATATAGTTGGTGTACAATATTATATTGGCTGATGAAAGGCAGGACCTGTAGAGGGTGATTCTCCAGCACATACGGAGCTGTGGATAGTAAGGAAGCCTTCCCTAATAGGTGAATCTCATAGGCCTTGGACATTGCAGAGCAAGTGGTGATTAGTCCCTGTGGAACATGTCTGCCTCCTGGACAAATCTCATCCCTAAATGCAGCATTCAGGGTGAGTTTGGAGGCAGGATGTTGACACTCAAGGAACAAATGAAATAAAAGAAGTTTTAATATGCTGAATGGGACTGAAAGAACTTCAGTAAGACCTGGGACTGGGTCGGTGACCACTGAAAATTTCAAAACTTTGCTAAGAGTTTTTTCCACTGTGTGACTGAGAATACAGAATGCAAAAGTGGATTCTCCTCCCCTCCAAACTTGTTAAAAATACTTCATCTCCTATGGAAGACTTCACAACTGGACTATGGACAAGTGGCTCTGATAAGCTGGGAATCTGGTATAGCAGAAATTAAGTTTTTATGCATTTACTCTCGTTTGCTCAGGTAGTACTGAGCCTCTGCCCTGGTCTTTATATACACATGGTTTCTGGGGACACTTTTTAATTTTTTCCTAGGGATAATCACTTTGGAGCTGGGATTTGGTTGATTTTTTAATGAGGGCTCCAATAATTTTATGTGTCTTATTAACTCTTTGTACTTTCTTAGTAGTGGGGCAAAAAAATTAACTTCTGATGTGTTGAAGGGACCATACTCATTCGTGTGGAACACAAACTACAACCCAACTAGTCAGACCTTTTCTAGAGAATATAGAAAGCTCATGAGGAGAATACATTCTAATATTGATTGATTGATGTTAATTTAAAGCCAGCATAACTTATTGTTGGGGCCATAATTTCTTCCTGAGAATGTCACAATGGTGGGACAGTATTTGCACTCAAATTTTGGCCATTTTTATGTTACTGACACTGAATTATCAGAGAATAGTTATGTTTCTTTTTGATTTTACTGTGTAATGTCTAGAGAGCTATGATGGGCAGTGGAACTGGACCTGAATTAGAGTGGGACACAGACAGAGAACACATTTTTAGCCTAAGGCACCACAGAACTTTGGAATGTTTACTCGTAGTAGTCTCACCCAGCCCATGTCCTCCACGGTGAAAAGCTAACTTGGCCGCCATGCAACAGTGGCTGGTATTTGCAGAAGAGCCTCATGAACAAGGGAGGACTGCCCTGAAGCTCATCTCCTTCTCAAAGGGATGAGGCAAACTCTACATCCATCATTTCCTTGATAAACAAAATAGGTGAAGAGAACAGAAAACAGAGGAATGTGTATGTGTGTGTGGGACACTTACCCCTACTCCTTGTCTTTCCATGAAGAGGAAGTAATAGTATACTAATCTCCATGAGGGATAATATGGGAAAATTCCCTTCCTTATACCCTTTCTCCTAGCTGGGATTCAGGTGGTGACTTCTGGAATCATTGAGCTTGGGGAAAATGTATGAGCTTGATCAGTTTTGCTTCTTCTGGGTTTTCCTTTTTTTTTGGAGGCAGCCTGAAACACACACTTAGAGGGAAGTTTACCAGGGTGGGTTCTGTTCTGCAGCAGACAGGTCTGCAGCTTTGGATGGGGTTAAATTCCAGCGAAGGTGAATGTATTAAAAAGCCCATTGGGCCACTGATCCAAACCATGATCTTCAGTTCAATGTTACCAAAAATAAAGTAGAAGTTTTACATTAATTTCCCTGACTTCATAGTCTATGTTTCAACTCAGGAAGATTGCAGACCCAAGAGTATGATTATCACCCTAAAACCTCAGCAGATACAGGGAAATACTAATGTGCAGGAGGAACAGTGGATTTAAGAGCAGTTTGGTGAGCAGGGAACGCCATTCCCTGGCTTCCAGGCATTCAGCAACAATGAATTTCGGTCATCAAAAACAGAGTAAAAATGGTGACTTGTGACTTATGAGCTCTCTTTTCTGATGAAGGGGATATGATCTCAAATACCTACAAGGGCCAAGTAGGTGAAATGAAAGAGTAACAAAGGGCTGGGTACATGTGTTCATTGTGTGAGTGATGCTGGTGATCGAAGGTCGGGGGATTGTGAACCAGAGAGCACATGCCCACCATACTGTGCAAGGCGTTACACACACCAGCAGGCTGTAGCTATGGACACATTATCATACCAGCTTATATTTTAAGAGAAAGGAGAAGTATTTCTATAGAAAATTTCCCAATTTTTAAAAGTTGGCTTAAATTCAGGGGGAAGAACTTCCTTGGGCAGCTAAAATAGATCGCATTGGTTTGTGTACCATTTTAATGGAACTGGTATTTCTCCTGCATGTTGGGGAGAAATGGCCCCCCACCCGATGCATTTAGATTTGAGTTTATTGATCAGGAATTGACATTATTTCAATTGGCTGAAGCAGTTCAGTTTCCTGTCTGGTTGCTGTATTTAAACTTCTACCTCTTTTATTACCACTTATTTAAGAATTAATCATATATACTTCCCTAGACCAAATGTTGAGTTTATAACTCCAGTGTTCAGGGGACTTGATTAGATCCAAGGAAGCACATATGGCAAAATGTGCCATCTCAACATTTTGTCAATTATGCCAGTGTACTTGTGCCAAGGAAAGTGATTTCTCCCTCCTAAAGACATATGAGCCAGAAAGAAGTTCTTTGATTTCTTGTTTTATGTGACATTCTGTCGGCAATTAGCAGGCTTCCAGATGTTCATGAATTTTATATTCAACTTATATAGTCATTTATATTTCCCACCAGAAAGCAGAGTGGTTTATGTTCCAGAAACTCTGTCGAAAAACATTTCTTCCAACTTGAACTTGAAATGACTAAATATTTCATGGTGTAACTTCTAATTATAAATGTTATGTGGGATTAGAGGACTCTTATTTTTATCTGGGTAAGTTTAAATTTTATCCACATTCATTGAACAAACACTTGAAAATATTTCCTTCAGTTTGGAGCTGCTTGAATCTTTTTTTGCATTGATAGGATTCTTCCGCTAACCTCCCAAAACTTTATTTGTAACTTTTTATTTTTTTATTTTTTTTGTTTTTATTTTGGTATCATTAATCTACAAATACGCAGTTCATTATGTTTAATGGACTCCTCCCATCACCAAGTCCCCCCAACATACCCCATTACAGTCACTGTCCATCAGCGTAGTAAGATGCTGTAGAATCACTGTCTTCCCTGTGTTGCACAGCCCTCCCCGTGCCACCCCCACATTATACATGCTAATTGTAATACCCCCTTTCTTTTTTCCCCCACCTCATCCCTCCCTTCCCACCCATCCTCCCCAGTCCCTTTCCCTTTGGTAACTGTTAGTCCATTCTTGGGTTCTGTGATTCTGCTGCTGTTTTGCTCCTTCATTTTTTTCTTTGTCGTTATACTCCACAGATGAGTGAAATCATTTGATACTTGTCTTTATCCACCTGGCTTATTTCACTGAGCATAATGCCCTCTAGCTCCATCCATGTTGTTGCAAATGGTAGGGTTTGTTTTCATCTAATGGTTGAATAATATTCCACTGTGTATATGTACCACATCTTCTTTATCCATTCATCTATTGATGGACATTTAGGTTGCTTCCATTTCTTGGCTATTGTAAATAGTGCTGCGATAAACATAGGGGTGCATATCTCTTTTTCAAACTGGGCTCCTGCATTATTAGGGTAAATTCCTAGGAATAAAATTCTTGGGTCAAACGGTATTTCTATTCTGAGGTTTTTGAGAAACCTCCATACTGCTTTCCACAATGGTTGAACTAGTTTACATTCCCACCAGCAGTGCAGGAGGGTTCCCCTTTCTCCACAACCTCGCCAACATTTGTTGTTGTTTGTCTTTTGGATGGCAGCCATCCTTACTGGTGTGAGGTGATATCTCATTGTGGTTTTAATTTGCATTTTCTCTGATGACTAGCAATGTGAAGCATCTTTTCATGTGTCTGTTGGCCATCTGAATTTCTTCTTCGGAGAAGCATGCCCATTTTTTAATTGGATTATTTGGTTTTTGTTTGTTGAGGTGGGTGAGCTCTTTATATATTTTGGATGTCAACCCTTTATCAGATCTGTCATTTATGAATATATTCTCCCATACTATAGGATGCCTTTTTGTTCTATTGGTGGTGCCCTTTGCTGTACAGAAGCTTTTCATCTTGATATAGTCCCACTTGTTCATTTTTGCTTTTGTTTTCCTTGCCCGGGGAGATATGTTCATGAAGAAGTTTCTCATGTTTATGTACAAGAGATTTTTGCCAATGTTTTTTTCTGAGTTTTATGGTTTCATGACTTACATTCAGGTCTTTAATCCATTTCGAATTTACTTTTGTGTATGGGGTTAGACAATGATCCAGATTCATTCTCTTACATGTAGCTGCCAGTTTTGCCAACACCAGCTGTTGAAGAGGCTGCCATTTCCCCATTGTATGTCCATGGCTCCTTTATCATATATTAATTGACCATATATGTTTCAGTTAGTATCTGGACTTTCTATTCTGTTCCACTGGTCTGTGGGTCTGTTTTTGTGCCAGTACCAAATTGTCTTAATTACTGTGGCTTTATAGTAGAGCTTGAAGTTGGGAAGCAAGATCCCCACCCCCCCTGCTTTATTCTTCCTTCTCAGGATTGTTTTGGCTATTCAGGATCTTTTGTGGTTGCATATGAATTTTAAAACTATTTGTTCCAGTTCGTTGAAGAATGCTGTTGGTATTTTGATAGGGATTGCATTGAATCTGTAAATTGCTTTAGGCAGGATGGCCATTTTGACAGTATTAATTCTTCCTAGCCAAGAACATGGGATGAGTTTCCATTTGTTAGTGTCCTCTTTAATTTCTCTTAAGAGTGTCTTGTAGTTTTCAGGGTATAGGTCTTTCACTTCTTTGGTTAGGTTTATTCCTAGGTATTTTATTCTTTTTGATGCAATTGTGAATGGAATTGTTTTCCTGATTTCTCTCTCTGTTAGTTCATTGTTAGTACATAGGAATGCCACAGATTTCTGTGTTAATTTTATATCCTGCAACTTTGCTGAATTCAGATATTACATCTACTAGTTTTGGAGTGGATTCTTCAGGGTTTTTATGTACAATAACATGTCATCTGCAAATAATGACAGTTTGCCTTCTTCTTTACCAATCTGGATGCCTTGTATTTCTTTGTTTTGTCTGATTGCCGTGGCTAGGACCTCCAGTACTATGTTGAATAACAGTGGGGAGAGTGGGCATCCCTGTCTTGTGCCCAATCTCAGAGGAAAAGCTTTCAGCTTCTAGCTGTTAAGTATGATGTTGGCTGTGGGTTTGTCATATATGGCCTTTATTATATTGAGGTACTTGCCCTCTATACCCATTTTGTTGAGAGTTTTTATCATGAATGGATGTTGAATTTTGTTGAATGCTTTTTCAGCATCTATGGAGATGATCATGTGGTTTTTGTCCTTCTTTTTGTTGATGTGGTGTATGACATTGATGGATTTTCGAATGTTGTACCATCTTTACATCCCTGAGATGAATCCCACTTGATCATGGTGTATGATCCTCTTGATGTATTTTTGAATGCGGTTTGCTAATATTTTGTTGCATCTGTGTTCATCAGGGATATTGGTCTGTAATTTTCTTTTTTGGTGGGATCTTTGCCTGGTTTTGGTATTAGAGTGATGCTGGCTTCATAGAATGAGTTTAGAAGTATTCCCTCCTCTTCTATTTTTTGTAAAACTATAAGGAGAATGAATGGCAGGCTGTTTATCACCATGAGGGGCTTCAGAGCTGCATTGCCACCCAGTGGGTTAGGGTGCCTGGGGTTCCCAGGGATTCCCAGCTGCCTGGGCTGAGTGTGCTGGGATGATTCTGTCCAGCTGTGAGGCCCCTGTCCCTTTAAGACTTTCAAAAAGCACTCGCTTTTCTTTTGTCCCAGGGGAGCCGGCTGCAGGGATCCACTTGCAAATTTTACTTTTCCGTTTCCCTGACATCCAGCACACCATGCACTGTGTGTCTGCGCTCCTGGTGTGGATCACTATGGCTGGTTATTTAGCAGTCCTGGGCTCCCACTCCCTCCCTGCTCCAACTCCTCTCCTCATTCCGGTGGGCTGGAGTGGGGGGCGCGCTTGGGTCCTGCTGGGTTGTGGCTTGGATCTTACCCCCTTCGTGAGATGCCGAGTTCTCGCAGATGTAGATGTAGTCTGGCTGTTGTACTGTATCCTCTGGTCTCTCTTAGGCGTAGTTTTATTTGTTGTATTTTCAAAAACATATATGGTTTTGGGAGATTTCCGCTGCCCTACTCACACCGCCATCTTTCCCCTCTTTATTTGTAACTTTTAATCTCATTTAAAAAATCACATTTGTTCTGTGTTATAATTGAATTTTTTTTTTATTGGGCTGTGAGATTCTTGAGATGCCTTTGCAACACTTAACACAGAAAACTTTCTTTCCTGGTGCTCAAGAAATACACTTCATCAGTACTAAATCACTCTCTCTCTTGAAATTCAGAGGTAGGTTATCTGTAGATCAGTTATTTAACTGATTTCCCTTTTAAGATCTATAGGCTATCACCATCACCCATAATTTAACAATGGAGTAGTCTCATACTTTACCTGTGAAACTAAAACTAAATTACCAAGCTTGTTCTAAGAAGGAATCAGTTTAGCATGCAGTCAGGTTGGATTAAGACAGAGGAGCAGCCAGGTTTACCACAATCCTTGAAGTACAGGAAGTTTCTTCTAAAATTGGTTATTTACATATATGAATACAATTAGGAATTGTGTGTATATAACCTAACTAAGGTTAAGATGCATGAAATCATAACCTTGGGAGATATCAACAGTCACAGTTCCCTTCAATTTCCTTTCTATGTGACTTTATAATATTCTTTACAGAGAGTACTAACATCAAGGGATGAGGAAAGTCTTATAATGTGGGATGTTTCTTTTGAAGAGAGTGATGAACAAGTTTTTCCTTCTATCAAATAAAATCTACCTTTTTTTACTTTATTAGTTCTAGTTCTTCCCTTTGGGACAGCACAAAATAAATTTCATTCTTCCTCCCCCTAAACTTTCAGTATGTCTTTCCTTGGTCTTTCATTCTCTTCCTCTTCCTCCTCTTTTTTCTTCTTCTAAAATGGCTCTATTAAAGTGTAATTTACATGCCACAAAATTCGTCCACTGTAAGTACAGTAACTTTTGCTACATTCATTAGAGCTGCGTAATCATCATCCCAATCCAGTTTTAGATATTTCTCCCACCCTGAAAAGTTTCTGTGCTTATTTGTAGTCAGTTCTCAGTCCGAGGCAATCACTGATGTGCTTTCTCTATATATAGATTTGCCTTTCAAGAAACGTCATGTAAGTACTACCATACAATATGAAGTCTTATGTGTCTATCCCCTTTCAATTATCATGATGTTTTTGAGATTCATTCATGTTGTAGACTGGGTCTGTGGTTTGTTCTTTTTTAGTGATTAATACTATTCCATTGTGTAGCTATTTCATATTCCTTTCACCCATTCACTCGTTGAGGGAGATTTGGATTATTTCCAGTACTTAGTTATTTTGAATAATACTTGTATGAACATTCATGCACAGGTCTTTGTGTGGACATATTTTTGTTTCTCCTGATACCCAGGAGTGTAATTACTGTATTGTTGGTAAGTATGTTTTGGTAACTTTTCAAGAATCTGACAAATGTTACCATTTTGCCATGTTCCATTTTACATCCAACCAATGTGTTACAAGTGTTACAGTTTTCCATATCTTTGTCAACACTTGCAATTGTCAGTCATTTTTATTAGAACCTTTTTATTTATGGTTTCAGTTTGCATTTCCCTAATGACTAATGATGTTGAACATCTTTTCATTTGTTTATTAGTCATCTTCTTTGGTGAAATGTATTGCTTGTTTTTAAATTGAATTATTTGTCCTCTAAAATTTAGAGTTTATAAGTTCTGTATGTAAGTTCTTCATTAGATATATGATGTGGAAATATTTTCTTCCAGTGTGTGGTTTGTTATTTCAATTTCGGAGTATTGTCTTTTGAAAAGTGTTTTTAACTTTGATGAAATTCAATTGTAATTGAATAGTGATCCTCCGAAATTTGTGTTATTAATTGCTTGTTAAATTGGGATTACTTTTAGTTATCTTCTTATTACAAAAACTGAATTATTTAATTAAAAGGGAAAGCAGTGAGAATCTTTCGTTCTCTTTTCTCTTGAATCTGGAAGAATTTTGCATGTTATATAGTAAGTTTTGAAACTTACTATATAATATAGTATATCCCAATATATTTGTAGCAATACTAATATCCCAAGTTTGTTTTGCTATTTAAGAATTGTATTGGCTATTCTAAGCCTTTTGCATTTCATACATATTTTAGGTTCAGTTAGTAAATTTCTACAAAAAAGACTTCTTTGATAGGGAATTTAATAGGGCTAACATTGACTCTATAGATCAATTTGAGGAGAATTGTCATGTTAACAGTAGTAAATCTCCAGTCTAAAGACATGAGTGTCTCTCCATTTATCTAGATCATCTTTAACTTCTTGCAGTTAAAGCTGTCATTTGAGTGTGTGTGTGTGTGTGTGTATCTATTTATTTATTTATATACACACACATATATATATATCTGCTATTAAATATATTGCTCAATATTTTATTCTTTTGTTGCTATATTCTCAATATTTTGTTCTTTTTATTCTTTTGATTTTGTATTTTATTATGAAGGGAATTATTTTCTTGATTTCAATTTCTGGTTCTTTGTTGCTATTATATAGACATACAGTTTGGTTTGGGGTTGAAATTAATTTGTATGTTGTAAAAATTAATTTGTAGTTTTTTTTTAGTTGTCAAGGGGGATGAGGAAAAATGCCTGAGCTTGTGTTCTGAGCTTCGTCTCCCTATTAAACTGCCTGGTAAGAGCTATCATTTCCCAAGATCACTGAATTTTTATGAGAATCTAAGTTACCTATGTTCAGAATATATAAGTATTTTATCTGAAAATTACATTCTTCTTACAAGGATCAACAGTTAGTCTGTTTAGCTACATAGGCATCTTCCGGCCTTGATTAGAGAGGCTATTGAACAGGATACCCATTCATCAGTAGGCTGTGAGCCCTGAGGGCTCCATATACAAGGCCATAATTCGACATCCACTGTGATGAAAACTTGCTAACTTTCAGTGGTTAGTGAGATGTTCCTCTGAGCCTATGTGAGCAATTTCTTTGTGACATTCCATGACCTGCTTGCATCCCATGCCTCTGCCATTCCTCCAGGAAGCAGATGTTCTGTGCATCCTATACCTCCTCCCTCCATCAGCTGCAGGCCACCTTGCCCTCAAATGACCATGTAGTTATATCCCTCCAAAATTTGTGTTATTAATTGCTTAAGTTAGGATTACTTTTAGTTACTTCTTGTTACAGTTACTGAATTATTTAATTAAAAGGGAAAGCAGTGACAATCTTTTGTTCTATTTTCTCTCGAATCTGGAAGAATCTTTGCATGTTATATAAGATTGAATTTGACCAAATATAGCAAAAGCCTGGACATAATGGCTCTTGATAAAGATAGGATCTTTCTTTGTCTGTCTGTTGTTTGCCTACAGCAACGAATCTGTAAGTTAGTCTGGAGGTAATCAGTTCAGGTATATTTTGGCTATTCAAAAAGTCACCATGGAGTTACGGCTCCTTCTAGCTCCTGTTCCACCATCATTAGCAAATGGCTCTTGTCCTCATGGTTGAAGTGTCCACAGACATTGTGCTCGTTTTCCTGGTTGGAAGAATAGGAAAGTGTGGAGGGCAAAGGAAACATGCCAAGTTTAATTCCTTTATCAAGCTTTCTGGAGGAAACTTCCACTACATTTCATATACCTGGTTCATGTTCCGTGGCCAGTCCTAGCTACCTTGGGGTCTGGAAAGCTGAATATTTAAAGCTGGGCACATTCCCAGCCAGACAAACAAAAGGGATCCTGTTGATACTTGTAATGGACATTACCAGTGTTGACCATATCGGTACTTCTGCATGTCTCAGTCCCCTTTCTGTTGGCAGAAATACCTGGACAATGAATGTGAGCAAAAGCGATATATGCCACTTCTAAATGAGGAAGTCAAAAGGCCACTTAAGTTTCTTCAGTCTTGCCTCACTTCTGGGTGCCATCCAGAGACTGCATTTCGGGCAGTACCCTTAGAAGAGGGGGGTCCTTCTCCAGTCTGGTCCCCCTTGCCGGCCCACACTGAATATAGAGTAGGAACAAGAGTGAACTTTTGTTAAGCTGAGATTTCAGGTCTGTTACTCCAGCATCACCTAGTCTGTTCTGAGTAATGTGCTAAAGAAAAGGGATTCATAGATATTGGCCAGGGAGGTACCTGGATCCATTGTACTTCTGCACGGAGCTTATTTCCACTGCCTGCAGAACCATGGTGGTCATCACTTTCCCCTCTAACTTTATTTTTGTTATAGGATAGGAACATTTTAAATATACACAAGACTAGAGAGGAAGATATAATAACTCAGTGCGCCCTTCATTGTACAACCAATCTTTCATTTCTACTCCTACCCCTTCTCCCCACCCAGGTTATTTATATTTAATCAAATCCCAGGCAGCACATAATTTCATGTGTAAATATTTGAGTATTTGTCTCATTAAGAAAAATAATACTTTTAATTTAACCATTAGACTGTTTTCATAGCTAAAAAGTTAACAGTAATTCCTTAATATCATGTGTTCATATTTCACCAATTGTCTTATAGGGGAATTAAAAAAATAATTTTTTAAAATTGGGATCCAAAGTTTATAATTATGATTGCCTGTGATACTTATCTTCTTTGTTATCTAGAAATTAACCTAAATATTTTCCCCTCTATTTCTAAAAATCATGTCATCTGTCCTGGAGAATTTCCCAGTTTGGATGTCACTATGTGTCCCACGGTTTCTGTTAAATGGACTTTGTCCATTGCATTTTCTGCTAATTGCTAATTAGATCTAAAGACTTGATCAGATGGAATTTTATGTATATACATATATATTTATTGGCAAGAATATAGGTGTTGTACTTTCATCGGTAGGCACATAATATCTGCTTGTCTCTACCACTCTTCCCCCACCACCCCCCTTTTTAATAACTGAATGCCTTAGAAGTAGCTTCTGTTCTTGACACTAGGGGTCCACGAAGCTTCTGGTAGGATCCCAATTGTATTGGCATGGTCATCCTCTCAATTTCAGCACAAATGAACTCTCTCTCTCTTTTGAAAATCAACTTTCTTGGGAGTATAATTTGCATAAATAAAAGCCATACAGTTTAAATGAACAGTCTGATGAGTTTGACAAATATATACCTTCCTGTAATCATCTCCATAAATGAAACAGAACAGTTTTATCATCTCCAAGGCCCTTGTCCTGCTCCTGAGCAATTTCCTCTTCTTGGCTTCAAGGAACCAGTGATCTTTCTGTCACTATACATTAAAATTTCAGATAGACAATCTAAAGTTTCATAAAAATGGAATTATATAGTGTGTACTCTTTTGTGACTGGCCTTTTCTTTTTTTTTTTTTTTGCTCAGAACAATGTCTATGAGTTTCATCCATGTGTTGGGTGTATAAGCAACTTACTCCTTTTCATACCTGAGTAGAACTCTGCTGTATTTATGTGATAAAATCTGTTTATCCATTCACATGTCAGTGGACATTTGGATTATTTCTGGCTTGGGTTATGAAAAAGTTGCTTTAAAAATTTCTGTAAAAGTCTCTGAGTGGGTGTATGATTTCAACCTATACTGTAAATCCTAGAAGTGAAATAGCTGCATTATAGTATAGGCATATATTCAACTCTGTGCAAATGCCAAACAGTTCTCCAAAGTGGTGGTTGAGAAGTATATTTGCATTGGAAATGTATGATAGTTCCGTCACTTCACATTTTGCCAACATGTTGTGTCTTTTTTTTAAATGTTTTCTTATGAAGATTTCACATGATAAAACAATGTGGTTACTACATTTACCCCTATTATCAAGTACCCACCCATACCCCATTGCTGTCACTGTCCATCAGTGCAGCAAGATGCCACAGATCCACCATTTGCCTTCTCTGGGCTACACTGCACTCCCCGTGATCCCCCACACCATGTATACTAAACATAATACCCCTCAGTCCCCTTCTCCCTCCCTCCCCACCTGCCCTCCCACACGCCTCCCCTTTGGTAACCATTAGGTCCTTCTTGGAGTCTCTGAGTCTGCTGCTATTTTGTTCCTTCAGTTTTGCTTCATTGTTATACTCCACAAATGAGGGAAATCATTTGACACTTGTCTTTCTCCACCTGGCTTATTTCACTGAGCATAATATCCTCCAGCTCCATCCATGTTGTTGTGAATGGTAGGATTTGTTTCTTTCTTCTGGATGAATAGTATTCCATTGTGTATATGTACCACATTCTTTATCCATTCATCTACTGATGGACACTTAAGTTGCTTCCATTTCTTGGCTATTGTAAAAAGTGCTGCAATAAACATAGGGGTGCATCTGTCTTTTTGAATCTGAGAAGGTGTATTCTTTTTTTTTTTGATATCATTAATGTACAATTACTTGAACATTATGGTTACTAGATTCCCCCTATTATCAAGTCCCCCCCACATACCCATTACAGTCACTCTCCATCAGTGTAGTAAGATGCTATAGAATCATTACTTGTCTTCTCTGTATATACTGTCTTCCCCATGTCCCCACCCCCCTACATTATGTGTGTTAATCGTAATGCCCCATTTCCCCCCTTATCCCTCCCTTTCCACCCATCCTCCCCAGTCCCTTTCCCTTTGGTAACTGCTGTTTTGTTCCTTCAGGTTTTCCTTTGTTCTTATGCTCCACAGATGAGTGAAATCATTTGGTATTTCTCTTTCTCCACTTGGCTTATTTCACTGAGCATAATACCCTCTAGCTCCATCCATGTTGTTGCAAATGGTAGGATTTGCTTTCTTCTTATGGCTGAATAATATTCCATTGTGTATATGTACCACATCTTCTTTATCCATTCATCTACTGATGGACACTTAGGTTGCTTCCATTTCTTGGCTATTGTAAACAGTGCTGTGATAAACATAGGGGTGCATATGTCTTTTTCAAACTGGGCTGCTGCATTCTTAGGGTAAATTCCTAAGAGTGGAATTCCTGGGTCAAATGGTATTTCTATTTTTAGTATTTTCAGGAGCCTCCATATTGCTTTCCACAATGGTTGAACTAGCTTACATACCCACCAGCAGTGTAGGAGGGTTCCCCTTTGTCCACATTCTCACCAGCATTTGTGGTCCTTAGTCTTTTCGATGCTGGCCATCCTTACTGGTGTGAGGTGATATCTCATTGTGGTTTTAATTTGCATTTCCCTGCTGATTAGTGATGTGGAGCATCTTTTCATGTGTCTGTTGGCCATCTGAATTTCTTCTTTGGAGAACTGTCTGTTCAGCTCCTCTGCCCATTTGTTAACTCAGGTTATTTGCTTATTGAGTGTTGAGACATGTAAGTTCTTTATATATTTTGGATGTTAACCCCTTGTTGGACATGTCATTTACAAATATATTCTCCCATACTGTAGGATGCCTTTTTATTCTGTTGATGGTGTCCTTTGCAGTACAGAAACTTTTTAGTTTGATGTAGTCCCATGAGTTCATTTTTGCTTTTGTTTCCCTTGCTTGAGGCAATGCATTCAGGAAGAAGTTGCTCGTGCTTATATTCAGGAAATTTTTGCCTCTGTTGTCGTCTAAGAGTTTTTTGGTTTCATGACTTACATTCAGGTCTTTGATCCATTTTGAGTTTACTTTTGTGTATGGGGTTAAACAATAATCCAGTTACATTTTCTTGCATGTAACTGTCCAGTTTTGCCAACACCAGCTGTTGAAGAGGCTGTCATTTCCCCATTGTATGTCCATGGCTCCTTTATCATATATTATTTGACCACATATGCTTGGGTTTATATCAGGGCTCTCTCATCTGTTCCATTAGTGTATGGGTATGTTCTTGTGCCAGTACCAAATTGTCTTGATTAGTGTGACCTTGTAGTAGATCCTGAAGTTGGGGACCATAATTCTCCCAGTTTTATTCTTCCTTCTCAGGATTGCTTTGGCTATTTGGGGTCTTTTGTGGTTCCATATGAAATTTTGAACGATTTTCTCTAGTTCGTTGAATAATGCTGTTGGTATTTTGATAGGAATAGCATGGCATCTATAGATTGTTTTAGGCAGGATAGCCATTTTGACAATATTAATTCTTCCTATCCATGAGCATGGGATGTGTTACCATTTATTGGTATCTTCTTTAGTTTCTCTTAGGAGTGTCTTGTAGTTTTCAGGGTATGGATTTTTTACTTCCTTGGTTAGGTTTATGTCTAGGTATTTTATTCTTTTTGAAGTAATTGTGAATGGAATTGTTTTCCTGATTTCTCTTCTCTGCTAGTTCATTGTTAGTGTATAGGAATCCAACAGATTTCTGTTTATTTATTTTGTATACTGCAACTTTGCTGAATTCAGATATTAGATCTAGTAGTTTGGAGTGGATTCTTTAGGGTTTTTTATGTACAATATCATGTCATCTGCAAACAGGGACAGTTTAACTTCTTCCTTGCCAATCTGGATGCCTTTTATTTCTTTGTGTTGTCTGATTGCCGTGTGTAGGACCTCCAGCACTATGTTGAATAGAGGTGGGGAGAGTGGGCATCCTTGTCTTGTACCCGATCTTAAAGGAAAAGCTCTCAGCTTCTTGCTGTTAAGTATGATGTTGTCTGTGTGTTTGTCATATATGGCTTTTATTATGTTGACGTACTTGCCCTCTATACCCATTTGTTGAGAGTTTTTATCATGAATGGATGTTCAGTTTTTTCAAATGGTTTTTCAGCATCTGTCAAAGATGATCATGTGATTTTTGTCCTTTTTGTTGATGTGGTGTATAACATTGATGGATTTTTGAATATTGTACCATCTTTGCATCCCTGGAATAAATCCCACATTGTCATGATGGATGATCTTTTTTATGTATTTTTGTATTCAGATTGCTAATATTTTGCTGAAGATTTTTGCACCTACGTTCATTGTGGATATTGGCCTGTAATTTTCTTTTTTGTGGTATATTTGTCTGGTTTTGGTATTAGAGTGACGCTGGCCTCATAGAATGAGTTTGGAAGTATTCCATCCTCTTCTCCTTTTTGGAAAACCTTAAGGAGGATGGGTATTAGCTCTTCCTTAAATGTTTGATAAAATTCAGCAGTGAAGCCATTTAGTCCATAGATTTTTGTTCTTAGGTAGTTTTTTTTTTTAATTAGCAATTGGATTTCACTGCTGGTAATTGATTTGTTCTGGATTCTGTTTCTTCTGGGGTCAGTCTTGGAAGGTTGCATTTTTCTGGAAAGTTGTCTATTTCTTCTAGGTTATCCAATTGGTTAGCATATAATTTTTCATAGTGTTCTCTAATAATTCTTTAATTTCTGTGGTGTCCATAGTGATTTTTCTTTTCTCATTTTGGATTATGTTTATATGTGTAGATTCTTTTTTCCTTGATAAATCCAGCTAGGGGTTTATCTATTTTGTTTATTTTCTCAAAAGAATCAGCTCCTGCTTTCATTGATTCTTCCTATCATTTTATTCTCAAATTTATTTATTTCTACTCTGATCTTTATTGTGTCCCTCCTACTGACTTTCGGCCTCATTTATTCTTCCTTTTCTAGGTTCATTAATTGTGAGTTTAGACTGTTCATGTGGGATTGTTCTTCTTTCTTGAGGTAGGCCTGTAGTGCAATATACTTTCCTCTTAGAATGGCCATTGCTGCATCCCACAGGTTTTGGTCTGTTGTGTTGTTGTTTTCATCTGCTCCATACATTGCTTGATCTCTCTTTCTATTTGTTCATTTATCCATTGATTATTTAGGAGCATGTTGTTAATCTTCCAGCATTTTGGGGCATTTTTGTTACAGAGGAATTTTGTGGGGCAAACTACTGGAATCTGACTGCAATGGAAAAGAGAGGAGGGGATTGCAGTAATCAGCAAAGGGATCTTGGCAGATCAAGTTCATAACTGCAGGCTCAGGGAGTAATTAAAACCAGCAGCTTTGCTCATTAGCAGAATCAAATTGTGGGTGTATTCTGATCATGAACCTCAGTGGGGCACAGACCTGCCTGAATTCCATCCTCAAGCAGTTTTGCTGGCCCTAACATCTGCTTTGCTCATACCCAGGCAAGTAACTGAATCACAGTCCCACCCACTGTGGAGTGTGTCTTCCAGCCCCATATGACCAAAAGGGTTGGTGATAAAGTCCTGAAACAGTATAGTTCAGTGGAGCTTGAGCTGAAAGACAGGTGAGCAGACCTGAATGTCTCCAGAGAAAAGCAAGTACCTCACGTGGAGGGTTCCTGTGTTATGTACACAAGGGGCATCAAATTACAGGCAAGGCAGAAGGTAGCTGTGGCTCTTCCTGACCTGAGAGCCTATTTGGGAAAGTGAGAGTAGCCTGGAACAGCCTCTCTCACTGGGGAGAGTGTCTTGTGGCCCCATCTGATTAGGCCAATATTCCTGATGAATATAGATGCAAAAATTCTTCATAAAATACTAGAAAACTGAATTCAGCAACACATTAAAGAAGTCGTTCACAATGATCAAGTGGGATTATCCCAGGTATGCAAGGCTGGTTCAATATATGTTAATCAATCAGTGCGACACAACACATTAATAGAATAAAATAATCAAATGATTCCCTCTCAATACAGGCAGAAAAAGCATTTGACAAAAGTCAACACAATTCATGATAAAAACTCGTAACAAATTAGTCATAGAAAGAAACATATCTGAACATAATAAAGTACACACAAGACAAGCTCACAGCTAACATTGTACATACTCAATGGTGAAAGGTTGAAGGCTTTTCCTCTAAGATTATGAACAAGACAGGGATGTCCACTCTCACTGCTCCTACTCAACATAGTAGTAGGAGTCCTAGATAGAGCAATTATGAAGAAAAAGAAATAAAAAGTATCCAAATTGGAAAATGAAAAAGCAAAAATTGTCTCTACTTAAAGATGGGATGATTTTATATCTTTAAAAATCCTAAAGAGTCACCTAAAAAACTGTTAGGTCTAATCAATGAATTCAGTGAAGTTACAGGATACAAATTTAACATATAAAAAGCAGTAGCATTTCTATATACTTCAAACAACTTTTCTGGGAAAAAAATTTGATCCTTATTACAATAGCATCAAAAATTAAAAAAAACACTTAGGAATAAATTTAACTAAGGAGGTGAAAAATCTCTACTCTGAAAACTATACATCAGTGACAAAATAAATCAAAGAAAATACAAAGGAATAGAAAGGCATTGCATGTTCATGGAGTGGATAATTTATATCGTTAAAATGTAAATGATACCAAAAGCTATCCATAGATTGAATGCAATCCCTAGCAATATTCCAGTGGCATTTTTTACACAAGTAGAGCACCTCTAAAAGTTATATGGGACCACAAAAGATCCCAAACAGCCAAAGAAATTCTGAGAAAGAAGAACAAAGCAGGAGGCCTCACACTTCCTGATTTCAAGCTATATGATAAACTATAGTAAATTAAACAGCATAGTACTGGTAGAAAAACAGACAGACAATGGAACAGAATCGAGACCCCAGAAATAAACCCAAGCATACTCAGTCAACTAATATTTGACAGGGGAGTCAAGAATACTTGGTGGAGAAAATACAGTCTCAGCAATAAATGATGTTAGGATAATTGGAGAGTCACATGTAAAAGAATGAAGTATTTCTTACACCACTCAGAAAAATTAACTTAAAATGGACTAAAGACTTAACGTAGGACCTAAAACCATGAAACTCCTGAAGAAAACATAGGAATAAAACTCCTTGACATGAGTCTTAGTAATGATTTTCGGATATGACACCTAAAGCACAACCAAAAAATCTAAAACAAACAAGCAGTACTACATCAAACTAAAAAGCTTCTCCACAGCGAAAGAGAACCTACAGAATGGGATAAAATATTCCCAAACCATGTATCTGATAAGGGGTTAATATCCAAAATACATAAAGAACTCATAGAGCTGAATAATGAAACAAACCAATTAAAAAATGCGCAAAGGACCTGAATATGTATTTCTCTAAAGATACACAAAAGGCTAATAGGTACATGAAAAGATGCTCAACATTACTAGTTATTAGGGAAATGCAAATTTAACTACAATGACATATCACCTCATGCCTATTAGAATGGTCTTCATGAAAAAGACAGGAGATAATAAATGTTGGCATATATATGGAGAAAGGGACTGTAAATTGGTACAGCCACCATGGAAAACAATATGGTGGAGCCTTAGAAAATCAAAAACAGGACTACCAGGTCATCCAGCAATTCCACTTCTGGGAATATATCCAAAGTAAACAGAAACACTAACTCAAAAAGATATCTGCATCCCCACGTTCACAGCAGTGTTATTTACAATAGTTAAGAAAAGGAAACAACCTAAGTGTATGTCAGTTGATGAACACATAAAGAAGTTGTGGTCTAAACAAACAATGGAATATTTTTCAGCCATAAAAAGAGGAAATCCTACCATTTGCAACAACATGGATGGACCTTAAAGGCATTATGCTAAGTGAAGTAAGCCAGACAAAGAAAGATAAATACCGTAAGATCTAACTTATATGTTGAATTCAGAAACAAAACAAAAACTACACACACACAAACAAACTCATAGAAAAAGAGATCAGAATTGTGGTTACCAGAGGTGGAGAGAAGGGGACGGAGGAAATGGAGGAAGGTATTGAAAAGGCACAAACTTCCATTTATAAGATAAATAAGTACTAGGGATATAATGTACAAGATGATGGCTATTCCTAATACTGCTGTATGATATAAAGGAAAGTTGTTAAAATAGAATAAATGCTAAGAGTTCTTATCACAAGGAAAATTTTTTCCTCTTTCTTTTTTTCTTTCTTTTTTTTTTTTTTACCTACCTGAGAAGATGCCATACTTGACAGTGAGAAGCTGAAAGCTTTTAAGATTGGGAACAAGACAAGAATGCCCACTCTCCCCACATTTATTCAACATAGTTCTGGAGGTCCTAGTCATTGTGATCAGACAACACAAAGAAAGAGAAGGTATCCAGATTGGTAAGGAAGAAGTTACACTGTTACTGTTTGCAGATGACATGATATTGTACATAGAAAACCCTAAGGAATCCACCCCAAAACTACTAGAATAACTGAATTCAGCAAAGTTGCAGGATACAAAATTAATACACAGAAATTTGCATTCCTATACACTAACGATGAACTAGCAGAAAGAGAACTCAGGAAAACAATTCCATTCACAATTGCATCAAAAAGAATACAATACCTAGGAGTAAACCTAACCAAGCTAGTGAAAAACTTATACCCAGAAAACTACAAGACACACATGAGAGAAATTTAAGTAGATACCAATAAATGGAAATGCATTCTGTGCTCACAGATAGGAAGAATTAATATTGTCAAAATGGCCATCCTGCCTAAAACAATCTACAGATTCAATGCAATCCCTATTCTTCAATGAACTAGAGGAAATAGTTCTAAAATTCATATGGAACGACAAAAGACCCCAAATAACCAAAGCAATCCTGAGAAGAAAGAATAAACCTGAGTGGATTATGCTCCCTGACTTCCAGGTCTATTACAAAGCCACAGTAATCAAGACAATTTGGTATTGGCACAGGAACAGACCGATAGATCAATGAAACAGAATCCAGATATAAACCCACACATATATGGTCAATTAATATACCACAAAGGAGCCATGGACATAAAATGGGGAAATGACAGCCTCTTCAACAACTGGTGTTGGCAAATCTGGACAGCTACATGTAAGAGAATGCAACTGGATTACTGTCTAACTTCATACACAAAAATAAACTCAAAATGGATCAAAGACCTGAATGTAAGTCATGAAACCATAAAACTCTTAGAAAAAAACATAGGCAAAAATCTCTTGGACATAAACATGAGCGATTTCTTCATGAACCCATCTCCTCGGGCAAGGGAAACAAAAGCAAAAATGAAGAAATGGTTCTACATCAAGCTAAAACGCTTCTATACAGCAAAGACCTAATTAGTAGAACAAATAGGCATTCTACAGTATGGGACAGTATGCCGGAGTCTAGCTCCTGTGGGGGGGGTGTTGCCGCAAAGGATGAGATGGAGTCGGTGCACAGAGAGACAGGACACAAGAGTCAGATGAAGGTGGTCTCTTGACAAAGTGCTGATAACAGCTTTATTTATGCCATTTTGGACAAGGATATGATTATTTTTTATTGTTCTGTTGATTAATAGGTAGAGGCAGTTGATTAATAGGTATAAGCAAGCTTTTTTCTTTCTATTTCTTTCTAATCTATACATGGTTAGTCAAGTGTTAGACAGGTGATCTTTTTTCTGTTTCTTGACCTAACGTTTTCCTAGCAACATGTACTCTATCATGTTTTATGTTTCTATGCAATGCAGTTTCTAAGTAGTACATGTGACCTCAGGAGCAGTATGTAGCAGTGACTATGGAGTCTATCAGCTCAGGGTGAAATACAGGTCACCTACTGCCACAGTTAACTAGGATTCTTTCTCACAAAAATATTCTTAGAGGCTTTAATAAATTTATAAACAATCTAAAATCATAAACTCATATCTTCATTTTACACCCCTTTATAGGGCACAGTAGGCAGCAAACTAAATTTCCCCTTCTTATCTATATTTCTCTTTCTTCTGAGTGGATACCAAAATCTCCCTGACATATAATATGCAGGTCTCCATGGCTCTATTACTGTAGGGACTAAACAAGTTTTTACACAGTGAACAATGCAAGGGCATTCATATCATAGAAACCGTTTCTGTTTTGACTACAAATCTAAAACTATAAACAATCAAGTCAAACATGATTAATATTTGATTTTTATACTTTATATGTGAATCCCACATTTTCCCCTTTACGTTTCTAATAAAATGTTGATGTAATAGGTAGATGCAAGATATAGATAGAAAGCATGATTTAGTGCTGTACAAAAGGCAAGCATACATGGTCAGGTCTGTGCCTACAGACTAGGTATTAATCCAAGCCAGACAAGGACAACAAAACATCCACGGGTGTAGACAATTTCTCTCAACACTGCGGGGGTGAGGTTCTAAGCCTCACCTCTGTTGGCCCCCATTTTCTCACCTGATGGCCCCCCTGTGACTGTGCCTGTCTTAGGTTGTTCCTCCCTTGAGGAATCTTACCCGTCTCTGGCTAACCAGCCATGTTCTGGGGCCATACAGGGAAATGTGAAGTTGGTGAGAGAGAAGCAATATTCTTCGCAGATTTATGCCCCGTGGCTTCCAGCCCCAGCACTTGTCTTGAGGTATTTTTACTTCTTGGAAAAATTATGGTATTTGGTAATTTCACATATGAGGCACAAATTCTAGTAAAGGGCTGTAATTGGGAAGGAAGAAGAGAAGCTATGGAAGTAGCAGATGGAAGAAAACATGAGAAGATGGATTAAGGGTCAGACAGGGTTATTCCATTCAATATTCCCTCACAACTCTATTTCTATAAGACTCTCCATCACTAGTTTCACTAACATTGTAATAAAAAAGGGGGGCATTCCTACTTAGTGGAGATGGGGCGGTCAATGTTTGACTGACTAACAGTAGGTTTCGGTATTTCATGCCAAGATCAGCATCTGGCCCCTGTGTGTTCCATTCTTTAGGAGCACTGTCCTGAAAAGCTTCTGGGCAATTTATGTCCTTGTCTTTTCCACACTGCTCAGCAAAGGTTAGTTAACCCTTGGCAAAAATGCAAGCAAAAGCAAAGCCAATAGTATAATGGACAATAACAAAATCAAGGAGGGTAACGGGGAGCCAGCTGCAAAGGCCCCTGCTTTGTGGGCGTTTTCCTCCAGCCAGAGCTTCGCTACACAGCTTGAGTAGCATGGCTCCCGGCAACAGTATATTTGTAAATGACATATCCAACAAGGGGTTAACATCCAAAATATATAAAGAACTCACATGCCTCAACACCCAAAAAGCAAATAAACTGATTAAAAAGTGGGTAGAGGATACAAAGAGACAATTCTCCAAAGAAGAAATTCAGATGGCCAACAGACACATGAAAAGATGCTCCACACTGATAATTATCAGGAAAATGCAAATTAAACCTACTATGAGATACCACCTCACACCAGTTAGGATGGCCAATATCCAAAAGACAAGGAACCACATATGCTGGTGAGGATACAGAGAAAGGGGAACCCTCCTACACTGCTGGTGGGAATGTAAATTAGTTCAACCATTGTGGAAAACAATATGGAGGTTCCTCAATAACTAAAAATAGAAATACCATTTGACCCAGGAATTCCACTCCTAGGAATTTACCCAAAGAATACAAGTTCTCAGATTCACAAAGAAATATGCACCCCTATGTTTATTGCAGCACTATTTACAATACCCACAATATGGAAGCAACCTAAGTGTCCATCAGTAGATGAATGGATAAAAAGGATGTGGTACATATACACAATGGAATATTATTCAGTCATAAGAAAAAAACAAATCCTACCATTTACAACAACATGGATGGAGCTAGAGGTTTTATGCTCAGTGAAATAAGCCAGGCGGAGAAAGACAAGTACCAAATGATTTCCCTCAGTTGTGGAGCATAACAATGAAGCAAAACTGAAGGAACAAAACAGCAGCAGACTCACAGACTCCAAGGAGGGACTAGTGGTTACCAAAGGGGAGGGTTGATGGAGGGAGAAGGGGATTGAGAAGTATTATGATTCGTACACATAGTGTGTGTGTGGGTTACGGGGAAGACAGTGCAGCACAGAGAAGACAAGTCATGACTCTGTGGCATCTTACTACACTGATGGACAATGAGTTTAATGGTGTATGGGGGGGGACTTGATAATATGGGTGAATGTAGTAACCACATTGTTGCTCATGTGACACCTTCATAAGAGTTTATATCAATGATACCTTAATAAATAGATAATAAGCCTTAAGAAGTCACAATAAAATCGGATTCACTCATTCAATGCAATCAACAGCTTAAAGTCTGATATTCTTTCTTCTTTATTCACATCTGAATGTCCAATGTCCAATACACATTAGGAGTCCAATAAATATTCATTGACTGACTATCCATGGTGGTCTTGAAATTTTGTCATTTGGGAATCAATATGATTACATGTAGCAAAAACCATGCTTCTGAAGAGCTCCCACATTAAGCTGGAAGGCGAAGAGTAAAGGGAAATAGTTTGCTCCAAGCTGTCCGAACTTACCTCCCAAGGCCAAGAAAATGGAGTACTCTTAACCAGGCAGAAGACAAAGAAGAGGCCTATTTTTACAGGGAACAGGCGGCCAGAAGGTAGTGGTACCAAACACCCCTCTTTCTACTTTCCCAATCTGCAGTCCACAGTGACAGACTCTCACTGTGCAGACATCCTCCCTTGGGACGTGGTTGCCACTGAGCACCAACTTCAGGTGATGATCCAGAGAGACTAAAATTCCAATCACTTCAACACACAGGAGTACCCGTCTTCGTATGACATCCTCTGCGAAGAGGACGGTATATTCTGATGATGTGCCCACTCCCATTCAGAAGCGGGGCCTGCTCCGCCTGGTCCGTCACGTGAGCACAGAAGTAGAGCGCATACTCGTCTTACTCCCACGGCCACCTTACCTGGAACAGAGGTCTAAGTCTTATTGTTTCTATTGCTTTTTCTTGCTTGGGAATACAAAATGCAGTAACACTAGGAAATAAAGCCCTGAGGCAGTTGGCAGGTGCTGACTTGTGACTTTTTGTTTTTTATGCCAGAACTTGCCATTCATAAACACACTGGTGTTTGCTCCCCTTTCCTAACCTGCCAGTGAGATGAGGTCATATGGATCCTTGTGGCTGCAAAGGACTGTCTATGACACTGCTTTTGCCCGTCATATTTACTATCAGGCCCTTTACAGAAAATGTTTGCCAACCCCTGCCTTAACCCATCATTGTTCTTTACTGACATGTAACTTCAAAAGAGATTCAGGAATACAGGGCTGTCCAACCTCCCTTCAAATGACACTGAAGTGATACTTTTTAGTCTGTTTTCTGGTTTAATTTTATGTCTTCATCCATGTTACTTTCAAACACCACCCCCATCTTACCCCCTCCCCCACCATTGCTTCCCCTAACACATGGCTCTGTCTACTTCTTGTCAGCAATGGACTCAAAAGTTATGCAATCAAGTTTCTTAAAAGATTGGTTCTGAAAAATGCAATGAACTCATAGACACCTAGAAGAGACTGGTGGTTACCATGGGGGAGGGTTTGGGTGCGTGGGTAAAATAGGTGAAGGGGATAAAGAGGCACAAAATCTCAGTTACAATATAAATTAGTCACAGGGATGAAAAGTACAGCATAGAAAATACAGTCAATAGTTCTGTAACATCTTTCAATGTTGATATATTGTAACTAATTGGGGTGAGCATTTAATATTATATAACTGTTGAATCACTATGTTGTATACTTTGAAACCAATGGATATTGTATATCAACTACAACTAAAAATAAATTCTGGATAAGGCTATAAACAGCTCTTAGTTGAGTACATTTTGAATTTTAGTGCCTTAACCTTTTACTGTCTCAAGTATCTTTATTTTTTAAGCTTTGATAACCCTGGTATCCAGATGTCACTTACTAGGTAACTTCAGCCACTATATTGCATGTATAATACGAATCTAGATTCATTTTTAGCCTACGTCTGTAATTTTCCTATTTTGCCTATTTATGGGGTTAGGTTTTCTTTCCTCTCCCCTCTAAAATAGCTTAGTTCACAGTGACCTAAGTTTTGCTCTTCAGAAAATGACTTTCCACAACTTTCAGTGCTTAAGGTTCCTCAATTTAGTACTTTCTAGGTAGAACTGGATTATCAGCTTTTCTGCTATAATTATTGACCTTTTAAAGGATCAAGTTAGTGTTGGGGTAGTATTTTTGTTAAGTGATTATTGGAATCTATTTCTCTACAATCTATAGATAATCTTTCTCAGATTGTTTGCTTTAAAAAATATATACAAAATCCCGAGCGGTCAGAGACTGTCCACCAGTGTTAAAACAGCTTCACACAGGCAACACACTTGGGAGGCCTAAGGATATAGAGGTTCTAACCAGCTAATGAGGTAAAAAAGCAGTTTAGAACAGAAGAGCCTTTGGGGAGCACATAGGAATCTGGCTCCCCTGCATTTATTCTGATACCACCCCCAATCTGCTCTCCAGCCAAGAAGTTTGCACAAAGCTGATCCTATTTGTGTAGAAGAGAACTGACATGGCAGGCACAAGACTGCAGCCCTTAGAGAGGCTGGCTTGCAAGGCTGGCCCTTGGCTGACATCTGGGAGTTTGGATTCCAGGAACGACCCTACCCTTTCCTTGCAGAGAATTCTGAGTGACACCCTATGCCCAACAGTGCAAATCATGTGGTTTATGCTACATGCCTGCTTCCCTTCAAGGAGTCTGGAATTCTGGCATGTGCTCTGTCAGAAGCAGCTATGTGACCAGCCTCTCAATTAAAATCCTGGATCCTGAGTCTTGGTGGACATTTCACATGTGTTGTCACAATTTGATGCTGAGGCAATTAAATGTGTCCTGTGTAAGTGTACAGGGAAAGATTGTGTGGAAGCTTGTTTCTTCCAGCCTTCATTCCATGCAGCCTTTCCTTTTTCTGATTTTGTTTGCATTGTTTTGATGTAATAAATTATAGTCATGAGTATGACTGTATGTTAAGCCCCATGAGTCCTGGCAAATCACCAAAACCAGGAGACATCTTGGAGATCCTTAGCTACATGTACAGGCCCTGAAATGCAGGCCAATCAGCATAGCCAACAACATCTCTAGCTAGTGACAGATTCAGGGATTGATTTATAACCAGTCACAGTCAGTGAGTCAGAGGAGGCCTTTGCTGAGGCTCTTTACAGACCCCAGTGCTCTCTTCTGCTGGCTGACCTGGGATGAGGCTGCACCTGCTGGCTGCCTTCTTGTGACCAAACAGGTAGAGCCTGGAGCTGCCCGGGGGAAGGTACCACATGGAGTCTGTGGATAAAACAGGCAGAGAGAGGGCAAGGACTTGGGCCTAGGTATACTGAATTGTTTGATCAAGTTCCTTCAAAGCCAGTCCTACCGTTTTAGATTTTAGATTTTTCTGTTAATGTGGAAAAGTTTTGTTATACCAATTTGAACTGGTTTTATTACTTGCCACTGAAAGAATCCCACTGATGTAACCTTGAACCATGCCAGAGCCTGAGAGTAAGATGACCAAGTTGGAACCGTCACAGGTTTCTAAGCTGGGAAGTCCCATGTTCAGAGGTGTGTTTGAGCAATGCCCCTCTGGTGGGCAAAGGTGGATGGTGAGAGACGAGACTGGTTGGAAAGCCACGAAAAGGAACTATTAGGTAGGAGGGCCCACTAGGGTAGTATCAGCCGAGAGTGAAACCCTTAAATATTCAGGAAATACAAGTGACGAGCTGGTGAAGGACTGGGTGTGGAGTATAGGCAGAGGAAAATCAAAGATGACTCTGGTTTCTTAGTTTAACTCAGTAAAAGGTGATGTTCTTAACTAAGACAATAAGAGTAGGAGCAGATTAAGGGGTGAGAAGGAAGATCACACTTACTTTGGAGATGCGTCTGCAGTGCAGGACAACAGCCTCCTAATGATTTGGAACTGTGGGTGGAAGTATGTTATTAGGGAGAGAGCAGAGCTGAAGACACAGACTCAGTTACCAGCACTCAGGAGACGGCTGAAGGTAGGGCAGTAGATGAAATCACTCAGGAAGAAGATTCAGTTTGTCAGAAGAGTGGCTCATTCTGAACTAAAGTTGGTTTTATGACACCATGAGACTAAGGCATAATTGCCAAATAACTAAGTTTTCTTCTATGCCTTCTACATATCCTGCTCATTCATTAAATTAACAATAATATATTGAGGTCCTCTACTATGTTCTATCATTGCGCTAAACAGTACGATGCCAAATTTCTGAGACCTTCTCCCTGACCCTTAATCTCCAGTTTCCTCACTCCTGTTTCTTGAAGTAAAGCTCCTGTGCCACACTCCCAGAAGCCCTATTCTGGATTGAAGACACATTCCCTCAGCTGCTGGGAAATTATCAGCTGACTATCAGTACACTTCAGGAATTGCTCTGCTGCTCGGCCCATCACCATGCCCCTTTGCACGGTAGGCCATAATCAATGACTCATTAGCTCAGGACAATTCTGAAGGGCCATCCCAGCCACAGTGTCCCCCAAAGGACTGGCTGAGGTCTTGTGGCAACTGCACTGGCCTAACTTCTCCCTCTTCCCAGACCGGTTTCCTTTGCTCACCACAATCCAAAAGACAGATCCCAGGAACATTTCCAGCTCCACTTCCTGCCCATGTATCTCAAAGTCGGCTTCCCAGGGAACTCAGTCTGTGACACCCACCAGGCGCACATGAATGTGAATATGAAACTCCAACCATTGCTGACCCCAGCACCCCAGGTGCTGCTCACGTCTGCAGCCAAACCATCAGAAGAGCACCTCCTCACCAACCATCTGACCTAAATGTTGGGGAGAACAGTAATAATACGACAGTACTTGTTTGTGACACCTTTATGATGAAAGATTTCTGATTAAGTGAGAAAGCTATGTATTCAGTTCACTTGCCTGTATGAATGAAGGTAAAGAACTCCAGCAAAAGCGAGGGCAGAAGAACGAAAACTACCTGGGACCACAAATACCTTGCCCTTGCCTTAAAGCAGAACACCGTTACAGCAAAGTGTGAAAAATGAACATATCGAAGAAAATTCATGTTAAAACTGGGGTATCAATAAGTTAGAGAACAGAAAATAGAAAACCAAAGGATCCAAGTAGCCTTTACCCATTTAATTTTCCTTTTAATTTACAAATGCTGTCACAAGTCTAAAGAGACTGGTCCTGGGTGAAAATTTTATATTATGAAGATAGAGATCTAAGAAGCAGAAGGATAATTATGTGCCAGCTTACAGTTCCTTGTAAAAATAAAGATAATGTGAAAAATTAGTACAGTATGAAAATCTGCAAAATTATCTGACATCTGGAAATGCGAAGCAATTTCCCTACATCTTAGTTTTGATCACTTTCACATATTTGGGCGACGAGAGTATTTTTCTCTTTTTATTAATAATGTGTGTCCTTCAGAGCCTGGCATGCTCTTTCAGAATCATCTGAAGCTTCTGGCTCAGCATGATGTTCCCTCTGGCCTTCAGTCTGCCACTAAAGAATGCCTGCAAAGGAGAGGGGAGAAAAACAGCACCAACCTTTACCACGTACGTTCATTTTATTTCTTTTTTTAAAAAACTTATTAAGAATGAATACAACTGAGCTAATAACTCTGGACAACAAAGGCAACTGTTATCTAGCAATGAAAGTTCAATAGAGACAGCACCCATGTTTTCAGATAGCTAAGAAAATATAAAGACTCCTTGTGTATTGTAGAAAACCACAGAATAATTTATCTGAATAGACAGATCTGGGAGTTCTGCTTCAACCTATATACTCTGTCCTTAATCTATGTTCTTAAAGGCGAGTTTGAGACCATAAATAAAATCTTCTACTGTACCAACAATAAAAATCGAGCACCATACTAAGCACTTCACACATATTATTGTATTAAGTTATAATAATTAATAATCCTTTGGGACAATTTTAATTATTATATTCATTTAACCAATGAGAAAATTGAGATTCACAGAGTAGATGGGAGAGCTAAGATTCAAACTTGTATTTATCTGATGCCAATGAGCATATCTGTAACCACTATACTACTTCACAATCCTTTATAAATCAATCTTTCTACCCAGGAAAACTGTACATTTTCTCTTTATTCAAATTGCTCTGTTCCTTATAAACTCATTAGTTTTCTTCAAATAAGCACTGTGCTTTTCTCGATAGGGTAGTCACTGTTGTTTAAAGTTTGAGTTATGATTATAAACATATTTTTTTCAACTATATCTTCTAGTTGGTTTTGCTGCTATGTAAGCTATTTTTTAATAATTACTGTGCATATAACCCCTTGTTTGAACTCATTAATTCTGAGAATCAATCAAGTGATATACTTAGCATTTCTAGCTACATAATCATAACTCGAAAATAACAAATTCCACCCGCCCACCCTCCACCCATGCTACTTGCTACATCAGGTACTTTAATTTTGTGTGTTTGTGGATTGGTCGAAAGTTTCAGAACTGTATTAACTAATGATGGTAAGAGAGGGCACTCTTGTTGTAATCATAATTTTCCACTGAAATGCCTCTAAATGTCTCACCTTAAAAAGACACTTGGCTGTCACACCCCATCCATCTGTTTCCAGTTTTCAGTGACAATTAAGACAAGTTCTCAATCTAACATATCAGGAATGAATGTCTAATTTTATGAAATATCTACAAAAAAATGGTTGGTTTTTCACCTTTGAACTAATGTCATATATATAAAAAGTCTAGGTTATTTTACTTTATATGTTTTACTGCATGCTGAATAAGAATTTCACCACAAAACTAAGTTTTTAAGTGTCAGCTGAAATTCTATTTAAAAAACGTATGATCTGTCAATTCAGATACTGGCATCAACTGTTGCCTTCTGCAGAGTTGTAAGGAATCTGACAAACGAGAATTTGAGAGTCAGCTAAAAAACTGCAACTGTCAAACAGGAAGCAATGCTCATGAATAAATGAATATTTAAGAACATTACCTTCTGAGGGTCAAGCTTGCCCAGGACTACCTCCATGAAATCTTCATCCGAGAGTATGAAGGTTGTATCAGCAGAGCCTTTTGCAGGGCCCTGATACACTTTTCCAGAATCATTTTTCAGGTCAATAGCTAGGAAAAATAGAAGCCAGTGTATATCATTTTTCTTCCAAGTATAAGAGTAAAATCAACCAACCAAAATGCAGACACTTTATTATAGTTTCCAAGTTACTGTGGTACTTATTCTATATTATACATTATCTGTCATTTAGAAAACTTCAGAAAATCCTCTGTTTTTCATAAAGAAGTTCTTCAGAACAGTCACATCAATAATAGTTTTCCTCAATGAGAAGTTTAAACAACAGATACTTTAAATGTGAATTAATGTAGAATAATATAAGGAAGTTATTTAGGTTGTTGGAGGTCATATAGTTAAGGTTCAAATAAAGATGCTACAAAGGAGGGAGGCTAAACTTAAGCCACTGCACGCTGGTTGTGTTATAGGAAAGGAATGCATAACTTAAGTCACCTTTCAAATATGTCAGTTCACTAAAGGTTCTGTCATATGGATAGGAAGATAGTCAAAATTTATTTTTAAATATATTCTAATTAGTTTTTTACACTTGTGAATCATTTATAAAATATTTAATGCCCTAATTGTGAATAAACATTGAAATTAACCTTTTCCTTAACTGTTCTTATCAGAAGGATTAAATGTTGCAGAAACAGGCAGGCTAACATGGTTAAAATTACCTTCATTGATCTCTATCTAACATTTATTGAGCTTTATGCCAAAGTTACATTTTAGGAAGTTCTAACCGCCTCACATACGAGTGGGACCT
This sequence comes from Manis pentadactyla, assembly GCF_030020395.1. NCBI lineage: Eukaryota > Metazoa > Chordata > Mammalia > Pholidota > Manidae > Manis > Manis pentadactyla. The sequence continues at coordinate 84,706,280 of NC_080031.1, forward strand.
GTCACCCAGGAAACCCCATGTCACTTGTCCCCCTTCAGCCTCTTGAACGTACTTCCCTCGCTACACTGAAGGCACTGTAATCGCTTCACTCTCCCAAAGTGTGTGTGGCACACTCCTGATTTAGGGTCAAGGAAAAGCTACACATACTTGACAAAAATCCAGAGTGCTTAGCTACAAGGCATCAGTAATAAATAATTAATGAATTTCCAATATTTCCATTTTTCTAGCAGAAATGTAAGGAAAAGCCCTTTGCCTAGGTTAATTAAAGGTAATTTTTAAATGTAAGCATACTTTCTAATAATATCTACAGGGAAAGTATCACCAAGATAAGGGAAACGGACACTATATTGAAGAAAATGACTGTTTGCCAAGAGCAATCACCTGTAGACTTTATAAATCCCTACAGAGTTCTCTGCTGCCAACTCTGGTCCACGGTTCCAGCACCTTTTCTCACTTATGATCATAGATCTCATTCCTCTCCCTCAGTAGTATCTTCAAAAGTCCTGTGCTTTATATTCACAACCCAAGTTCTAATATACTTTCATCCATCGGGAAAAAGTTGAATTCCATCATGGAAACAACAGAAGAAGAAGAAAGAAGAAAGATGGAAGGACAGAAAGGAGAAATAAAGGGAAGTGAGGACACCTACAAATACAGAGCTGATCTACAGTTTAGAAAAAATTTAGACACACTGAAACTGGGGGGACTAAATACATATTACGTTTTGCCTTCCTTTATCCCTCTTCTGAATTACCTTCCTATAAGCACAAATGTCTTCCAGAAGAACATCAAAATGTTAGCTGTGGGTATGGAATTATATATCATTATTTTCTTCTTTATACATTACATACCACATTTTATATAAAGAACATACACTGCCTATGGAAGAACAGGAACTGTTACATTAAAAAGAAAGTTGTTTATATTGAACCAAAATCAATTGGTTCAAAGTCAATTCAAAATGTTTTCTAGGAATATGCAACAGAAGATTATTTCAAAAAGTTTCAGTTGATTTAGTGATACACTTTAATATTTTGGCGTAAGTGAGCATTTAGTGATGTTTAGTTGTAATGAGGAATAAAACAGATTTTCAAGGCACTTAAATAGACATCTTTAAATAGAAATCTGATAACTGAGGTGATAATCCAAATTATTGTTGTTTTTGGATTAAGAAAATTTTTAAACTGTTAAAATATAATGACTTAAAAATATTTTCTTTGACCTGATGAACTTACTTTATGTTTGAGAGGAATCTGAAGATTAGTTAAAGCAGCATTATAGCTCAGGTGACTGTTTAAAAGTACTATTTTGAAGAATTACAATGAAATATTTAGGACAGATGTTTTCAGTTTAGTTGATTCCCTACATCTCTAAACACACTGTTTTTGAGTGTCCTGAAACCTGTCACTGCCCAGGAAGGACAACTCACCTAAAAAGGTAGGTCTGCTGATCTCCAAAAAGATAGGCTTTAATTATAACTTTATCTCTATTTACCAAGAGTTACCTTACTATATATTATAAAGTCAGGGATAATGACTTACTCCACTTAGCTCCAATATTTCCGCCTTTAGTGATATGCCACTCAAACACACCACTGACTTTCTTTACCATCTCGTGCCCAACAGTCTTAAGGCGGCGACCTATTTCCTCAAATATAAGGGTGCTCTGAAGCTTTCCACCCTAGCAAAAAGAGAAAATATAATTTTACAAGTTTTGCAAAAATGACTCAAGGGAAAAAATTATCACAAAGTATATATGCAAAAAGTATAAAGTGATTTTTCAAAACTCTGCATATAAAAAGGCAAACTAGTTTTTTTCATACCAGGCTTCTTTCCCACTTTCCTTTTATTTATTCATATCATCCAGAATCTCAGTCTTCTTAATGAGAGGATTTTACTTCTACCAGAATTCAGAAATAATATTTCAAAAATAAACTGGGAACTGAAAAACCAATGTCCTAGCTAACTTCAGCAAGAAGACCCCAGACAAATCAATCAATTTCTCTGGTCTTGTTTCTTTATTTGTAAAATGGGACTAAATTACATGGAGCCTGAATTTCTTTCTAGCTCTAAAACTTCTTAAGGTTTTTATCTTAGATTCTTTTTAAGGGATTTTAACCTTCATACTATTTATGTGATAATATGGCTTATAACAATTAAAGATCACAAATATGAAAACCCCAACATTAGAAAGTTAGTATTTTGGAAACAAAATATAGACACTTTTATTTGAAGTCTCTGCATGTTAATAAACAATAACACAAATGTTTTATTAAATAATACATGCTATTGTTTTTATTTTTGCATGCAAAGCTTTGTATACATCTTTAAATCAAGAAAAGGTATAGGATATTTAACTTTTTCATGTTTTTCTCCAAAAGATTGTTTGCTTAAGATTTCTCATTAAACAACAGGTTTAGTTACTCTAAAACTGGAAAATTATTTGCTCTTGAAAGACACCCCACTAAACCCTCTTAAGAAAAGTTTTTTTTTAATTCACAAAAAAATTGTCAAAACATTCCTTTTATTCCAAACAGCTTGGAACTAATGTCATTCAGTTCAAGAATTAAGAATCTTTCACAGCTCTTAATTTTCTAAAGTAGGTTTAACATTCTTAAAGTAATCGTAACTGAAATTAATAAATCAGGAATGACCCAGATACCAGTTTTTATAACCTACCTCAGAGGGTGTCTTAGCTAAAACACCTGATGTTGGCACAAGATCCACATAGGCATTTGAAATGACAATGTCTCCAGTTTCCTGGATCTTATGAAGAATACAAGAGTGAAAAAAAACAGTTTGCTCTAATCATTTCAATGAAAACACAATTTCATCATGAAACAATATAAAGTCAGTTAAAATAAATTTGTATTTTTCCTCAAATGAAAAAGAAAATCATCCAAATTAAATAAATAGCTCATAAATTAGATATCCAGATGAACAAACCTGAAGGCTTACTGATTTAATGCAATTGTTATTAACCCTAAACGTAGAATCAACTGGAGCCCTTTTAAAAAATACACATGATCAAGTCAGACTTCTAAAAACTCAAATGAAATGGTCTGGGGTGGAGCCTAGACATTGGTTTTAAGGGATTTTTATGTGCATATATGAGTGTGTCTAATGAAGAACTAAAGTGAGAACTGCTGAATTCTTATAACTAGTAGGAGACAGAGCACAATCTCCACATGAGGTAGTGGTACTCAGAAATATATTTGTTCTGTTAATATGAAATATAATTGGCTAGGAATAGACCACAAAGGTCTTTTTAAAGTAATAATTCCACTTCTTATACAAAGCATAAGCTAACTGCTTAAATAGACTTTCATCAAGGTAATTTTAAAGGAACTCAAATTTTAATTCCTAATACTTCATCTAAAATTATACCAATGGCTATTCTTTCATAAAATTATGGTATTGCTAAAAATGTTAGGGTAATATCTAAAATCAAGGTAGCATTTGCTAAAACTGATTTTTAACAATCATGAAGATCATTCTCCCTTGACTACTACTTCTCATCATACATCAGAAAAAATAATCTTTCAAACAGTTCATTTTATTTTAAATTACATACAGTGAAAATCATGGAAAGAGACAATTATGAACAAAATGTGCTTTAGTAAATTACTTTTCTGTAATGAAGCCAAGCACAACATTAGTTTAAAATTTTTCCCAAAATACAATGTGAAGGATGAAAAGAAAGGGAGGCAAAGAAGGATTCCTATATGTAACTAATAGAAAGGGACCTCTACTCACTGGGGGGGAAATAGCAAATATACTGAAAAGACAAGAAGACACACTTAGAATTAATCCAATGGCAAGAATGTATTATATTTACATATTAACTTATTTCTTAACCCTTTAAGTTTATATCCATAGAAATTATTTCTGTACTCTTCATTACTAAAATTGTGGAAAAATCTAAACCTGTTATGCAGTCATGGTCCTTAACACTAATTTTATAGTTCATAATCTTATCCCAAAAATAAAACCTACATGAAATAATTAGAAAATAGGAAAGCTCCATAGATATGTGGCACCAACATTAATTGCAAGAGGGTTTCAGAGGAAGCCAGAATGCGCATTTATATGGATGGGGAAAAGGGAGGCAGCAAGGGACCACCTCTAAGGGCAAGTAGAGCTCGAATTGAAGTCTAAAAGACAGGAGGAATTTGAAAAGTGAAATAAATAGTATGAATAAATAAAGCAGGAAAATGATATAGCTAGCAGCTAGAAGTAAAAAGGAATAAGGCCACCACATAAAGAAGAGTTCTGCAAAGTTCTTTATTTATGAAAGAAATCATGACACAATGAAGAGAGTTAGGGCCCTGAGCCTAAGCTTTGAGCCAGAAGACCCAGGTTTCTAAACCAGCTCCACCACTTTCTGTGTGACCATAAGCAAGTTATTCAGAAGACCTGAACCTATATTTTCTTTTATTAAATACTGAGTTATTATGCATGTGAAAGATAACGGCATAGCCAGCTTATAGGTCAATAACTGAAAGCTATTACTATTATTAGGGTGTTTAAACTGTTCAACACAAACTGTCTACATAGTACAAAATGATCAGGCCAGAAAAGGATCAGCCTGGTCAACTGTGTTAACAAAATTATCTTTAAAAACATTTTAAATAAAAGGATGATTGCATGTCCTTTCAGTATTTTACTGGAGTGCTGCTAATAGCCTCATCCAAAAATTACTTAACTCTATAGGGAGCTATGCTTTAGCCTTGTCATTTACTATTAATTAGGCCCAGGTTCTATGACATCAGATATTAATTTGTGGATTTTTGTGTGATCAAGAAGCATATCATTTCTATCCAGTAGAAAAGATAGCCATAAATGATATGGTTTTATTGTTCTGTAGTACATTAACTAGTTTTGTCTCTAATTCAAAATTATTATAAGAATACCTTTCCTGTTAGACTATATAAATATTATTCTAATTCTCTTTTGAACCAGTTTTATCATCTTGCTAGCTCCCTCATTAAGGAATAAATTTTTGTCATATTATCATTTTATATCTGAGTGCCATGCCTTTAATTTTTTTGAAAATTATATTTTGACAACTTGACTGATTGAGCCAAAAATATACTGTTGTTTGGGTTTTCACAATAGCTGTGTCACTGCTCCACAGACAGGCACCAATTAAGTTGAGAACAAAACAGAAAATACAATACAATGTACATTACTAACTTACTTTTGACTAACAGTCATCACTAATTGAAAAAAAAAGCCCAAAACCCTTTCTAGGTTTCATCTCATATCCGTACTTCTAACCAAAAGGATGCCCAGATGGAACATAATGATAGGGGATGGTGAAGAGGGGACCAAAACACAGCACCTCTACCTACATTATTCATACCTTGGTTTGGAAATGGATTCTATTTCCTTCCTTCCACATCTCAGTTTGTAGAGTTTGTCCTGGATATACAGGTTTTACAAAACGAACCTTTTGAAAAAATGAGTTTTGGGGTTAAAAATGTTTAAAATGAAACTTTTCTACTTCTGGGAGAAAAAACAGGGAGAGAGGTTGGAGAGCAAAAAGGAATCAAATAGACAACTTATTTAATTAAATCATTATATATTATAATATAGATGTAAATTTATTTAAATTCATATTTATTTAAATATATTTAAATATTTAAGGTAGTGTTTTCAATATATTTATATTTACTTTCATTAAGGATTGAGTATATTCATATTTAAATTCATATATATTCAGATTCATAAAGGAATAAAATGACAGAAAATTAGCAGAGCAAGGATATAGTTAGTATAAGCTAGTTCTTTATCTTTCAAAGTATAGAGTCAATAAACAGTGTTTAATTTTGACAGGTCAAGAAACAGAAGCATAACCACATTAAATAGAGATACGGGTAACCACTGGAACAACTTAATAGAAGCTGTTAAAAGTAGTACTAATTAAACTTGGGGAGTAAGATCTGAGGTGACATATAGGACAAAATCATTTCATTTATCATTTCATAATTTTCTATACTACTTTATTTGCTTGTGTACATATTATTAGATAATACTAGAAATAGTTACAATGTAAAGCACGAGAATAATCAGTGTTATCAAAGGCAAGGCATCAGAAAATGCATTTTCATTGCTGCATTGAACACAAACTGATAAAAGCTTTCAAAGCTATGGGACTCTGTCTTAAACCTTTTATTTTAATTGTGTATCTTTGGACTTACACAAAGATACTATGTGTAGAGTTTTCTTTGTAATTTGAAACCAACTTAAAAGCACAAAAACTGACATCAGTATGCACCTATTGTATTGATATAGGTATATGTTTATTACAGTTCAAATGCAGCCACTTAGCATTTTCATTTAAATTAAGGCAAATTACAAAACAGTCCAAAGGCAATGTTTTACAGTAAATCTCGAGTTTTTGTTAAGGCATATGTGGCTGATATATGCATACCCTAAGTAAAACAATCCAATCAATCTGTTGAAATTATAACTGTATATGATATACTACATTTTGTAGCTATAAGTACCTCTATTACACATGCATCATGAAGTATATCATATACAGTTATAATTTCAACAGATTGATTGGATTGTAAAAAATGTAGACTGCTTCAATACAGTACTTATTTTAAATGAAGTCACTAAAATCCCTTTCCTTCTCTAAAAATAAGAAACTGACATTCACATCTGCAATAATATACCTTAATTGCCTTAAATCTCGACACATCAGTATCTGCAAACTGCCTTAAAATATGCCTGGCAGAAAATCCGAATGTACATAAGCCATGTAATATGGGTTTGTCAAAGCCTAAAAAAGGAGAGAGAGTATTTTGTTAGATATAGGCACATTCCATATATAAAAATCAGTAATTAATTTAGGATTTCAAAATACATCATTAAACTGCCTTAGCCTGAATTATACCATGGCTTTAAGAAACATGGAAAATATTGTATAAATAATGCTTCATGGGAGAAAATTATGAAATAAACAAAAGAAGAAAAAAATAAGAAAGGAAGTTAGAGAACTGAGAACACAAAGAATTGTTTTGTTTAGCTCTGGATGTACCCATGAACTCAGTCAGGATGATTCCAACACCTCTGTATGTAGGCGATCCCTCCCTAACCTTTCAGTTCCTTGCTCTCTCCTCCAATGACCTTACTCTGCATAGTAACTCAGACAGGCATCCTCATGGCCCTATATTAAACCTTGCACTAGCAGGCGCTTACACTACAACCTCATTTTCAACACCATTTTCTGAAAACTACTTCCTCCTTTTCCATACCCTTTGCATAAATGTGTTAGGAAAGGGAACTCAAACTCCCAGTCAAAAGTAGCTATGTTTTTAAGTATTGTTTAGATAACTGAGCTAATATTTTTCTTTGGTACATAGGATTAGCAACTAACCTGCTAAGCTAGCGAAGTTAGGATCAACGTGTAAGGGATTCCAGTCTCCACTGAGGCGGTACAGAGCAGCCTGTGGAGAAAAAAATGATAAAAGTAACTAGCACTCAGTGCTTCCTCTGAATACATTAAAAGAAAAACAGGAGATATGGCTGGTTATTGCATAAAAAATGCATCATTAATGTACCTAACTGAAGCTTTCATTGAAAAATAACTATTTCTAACAAAAAAGGTTAACTGTAAGTCAAATGTTATTTTTGTAACACCTGCCACTGAAAGCAGTTGGGAGGGTGGAACCATCAAATAACAGGAATAAGAGCAAAGGACTATCTAAGTATAACAGTGGTTACCATTGCCTAAAGGGGAAATTCTCACACGCGCATGTGCATGCACACACACACACACACACACACACACACACACACACACACACACATACAATTCAATCCACTCTCATTAAAACACAGTGAAGATAAGATAAGTGCCATATATTTATGCCTCTTCTAACCAAGCAAAATTTATGCCAACTTTCTTAATGGGGTGTTTTAAATTGAAACCTGTAACACAATACTAGACATATAAAAACATCAAAGACATCTCACAACCTTCCATTCTCCTGGTGCACTAAATCCTCATCCCTCAAGAAAAAAAGATTGATAGACTGCCATTAAGATTAAATTTCTGCTTAGTCCACATTTTCACATGACTTGTTTAAGGTAACGCAGGATTAGCAAAAAATTAAAGATAACAAGAGAAAAGAGTCACCATACTTTCCCGCATTTAAAATGGGCATTGTTCAAACTAGAAAGTAATTTTCAGTACTGAATGGGAGGAATTCACAAAACAGCTAACATAAGTATCTTTACACTGACTTGCACCCTCTGGATTCACACCAAGATTTCCTCCCTTTCTCATCAATTGCTAGTCTAAACTTTTCAAGACTGTTAAAATGTTGTGTAAAGAATAGCCATGTGAGCATACCTTTCTTAATTATTGATTTTGTATTATTTTAAATTATTGATTCTCCTTTAACAAATTTTATTTATAAAAAAATTAATTTTCTATAATTCACAGGAAAACATTCCCTTTTTAATGTACTTTGTACAATTTTAATAAGTTCTTCCTCTTCTTAGCACCCCCATATGATAGGTCTGTAAATTATTGTTTTTCAATTACTACATGTTTTTTTCCTTTTGTATGTCTTCTAAAAATAACTAAATCACATCCACAATTTTTGAATAGTGGTGACTTGGAAGATTCTGTAGACAAAGTGTTGATGGATTAAATGATAATTTTTATTTAGCACTTTACAAACAATAAAACATGAGGCAAATACACATCATGTTGCATACAAATTGAAGAAAAGATACACTCGGGGCCTGAAGCGGAAGCTGTCAAACACATGATGGGTCACAGGCTTTGGCACCAGACACACTGGGCTTAAATCCAGCTCTGCCATTAATGGTCAAGTTTCTTTATGACCCTATGCCTCAACATTTTCATTTAAAAATTGAGAGGTTAATGAACTTCTTGCAAAGCATTACCTTTGATAAATATTAATATCTCAATAAATGTAAGCTATTTAAAAAAATTATTGTTATATAAAAAGCAGCAGTATAAGATAACCGAGGTTTTAAGGTTAGTAACAGTATTCTTATCCCAGAGATAACATTCCTATAAATGAGAGAAAAAACTCTTCTGAAATCATATTAAAAGAATATGAATATTTTCTTATTATTTCAGTTATAGCAGTGCTTCCTAGAGATAGCAGAGTCAGCAAAGACAAAAAGAGCTATTTATAAGAAATGAGTAAAGTCAAGCAGATATATGACTAAATTCAATCATAATGCAAAAGACACCACTCTCCAAATGAGGAACAGTGTCAAGGCTTAATTTCTGAACATTTTGAGGAACTTTCATATTTCAGAAGGAAAGTTAAAATCTTGTTTTATTTCATTGCTGCCTAGATACAAAAATCACTAGAATTCACAAACAGACACACACACACACACACACACACACACACACACACACACACACAGAAAAACAGGTATATATTTTCTTGTGTATTAAATGTGAGTGAAAGGATCTTCTATATATTAATAAATTAGTTTTTAATTTTATTCTTTTAAATTACACCACTAGGGGAGTATAACAACAAAGTAAAACCAAAGGAACAAACAGCAGCAGACTCACAGACTCCAAGAAAGGACTAGTGACATCCAAAGGGAAGGGGTTGGGAAGGGTGGGTGGGGAGAGAGGGAGAAGGGGACTATGGGGGCATTATAATTAGCACACACAATACAGGTAGGTCAACGGGGAAGGCAGTACAGAATGGAGAAGACAAGTAATGACTATAGATCTTACTACACTGATGGATAGTGACTGCAATGGGGGAAGTACTTGATAATATGGGTGAATGCTGAAACCACAATGTTGCTCATGTGAAACCTTCTTAAGATTGTATATCAATGATACCTTAATTTTAAAAAAATTATACCACTAGGTTAAACTAAATGCTAAGTAAAAAGGCTCAGGAATCAGTGATTCCCAAATCCTCAAATCCTCAAATCCTCCAAGGCAACACACAGATCAGCAAGAAAAAAAAAAACAAATGACACAGACCCCAATATTACAGTGTAACTGACATAGAGAGAACACCATAAACTTCAAAGTATCCTGTAAGTAGAAAAGTAAACACCAACTTCCAGCAGCACTATCCCCTGAGCACTCTTTCAAAGCTACTGAAGAGAGTGGCAGGGATGGGGAAGATTGCAAACACAGTGCATATAAGAGGTAGGTGGAAAAGAAAGACCACTTCTAGACAGAGGAAGTCCACCTTAAGGACAGAAATGCCAAAAAGATTCCTCGAATATTATTAGAGCACTGACTACAGAGAAAAGGATTAAAAATGTACAGTCCTCCAAATGGCAGTCCCAGAAATACAATACTTTACAGGAGAAGAGGATAAAACAAAGACACCCCTTGGAAGACTGGATGGTGAAGGAAAAAAAAAAAAGAGGAGAAATTCATGATCCTGCAAGATAAAGAGAACTAAAACAAATTTTTAAAATAAAACACTTCCACATAAGGCCCACTTCAAGATGCATCTATTAAAGAAAGTGAGCTTTGCCACATGCAAAGAAGAGGGAACTTTTAAATTCCTCAAAAAGAAAGTCTTGTAAATCATTCCAAACTACCAAACTTACCCACAAAATGCATATTGGTAAGTAATACTCATCTGCACCAAACTACTACAGACTAAAAGAGAAACTAAGAATCAAAACATTATAATAAATGAAATTTCCCCAAACAAAACAACTATGAAACTGAAGAGAACTATACATTATACTCAAGCATGTGGAGATATGAAACAAATATCTTGAATCTGAAATTCAAAAACTAAAAATATAAATGGACAACAAATAAAGAAATGCAGTAAGAGATTATTAAATTCAGGAAAGAAATGGAAGAAAAAATCAAAATCATATCAGAAATGAAGATTACATTAGAAGGTGCCTAAAAGAGAACATATTCAGTTAAAAATTAGCAAGGAGCACAGGGGAGAGAGGAAAAGAAGTGAGAGAATGAAAATGAGATCAAGAGAGGACTAAAAAAGGGCAGAGAAAAAGGCATTGAAAAACATAAAAAAATCCAATGTACACATTCATACTTGGAGTACTTGAAGAAAGAAAAATAAAACAATGAATGACATTAATTTTAAAAATTATAATCCTAGAAAACTGTGTGAAAATAAGACACATACTGAAAGGCCTGCCCACTACACTGGAAACTGACCTAGAATGAGCAGCACTGAAACATGAAAACTATTAGACTTTAAAGATAAAGGAAAAATTCCTAAGGGCCTCAAGGATAAAAATAAAATAACTTGGAGGAAGACTGCTGGACTGGCATCAGACTTCTCAAAAGCAACATATAAAGCAAGACAGCCAGTAGAACACCATTTTTAAGAAACTCAAGATTTTATACCCAGCCAAGCTGCCCACAACTATCTAGGCTATAGAAACACAGTTTTAAATACACATGAATCAAAGGAATAATATACACCTGAGCCCTTCTCTACCACGGAGCTTTGTCCAACTAGGAGATGATGGGGAAACTCTGGCAAAAGGATTGATATATTCAACTGCAAATCCAAGACTAAAACAAAGACAGGGAAGCAAGTGGAAGAATAATATATAAATGTCAAATGTTCTGAAAAAATTAAATTAATGCATCCCCCAAAATGAGAATAAAGGAGAAACAAGAAAACAGGCTCTTTAATTGTTATACTGGAAACAAGTAGAAAACAAAGAACAACAATAAAAACTGAAAAGCCAGAGAGTAATATATGAGGAAATGAGACAATAAGGGCAGAGCCATGAAAAATAATAAATCATAATTTTAAAACAAAACAAAAAAACAGTACTTATAATACATGTGGGTAATTTTAATAAAGTACTTTCATGGATAGTATAACTAATATACCAAAGATTAACTTTATTTAATGATGACAGTTAAAATCCTAATTATTAGATATAATGCATAAGATATTTTTCTGGGGAAACCCGAGATATTTTCTTTTCATTCTCCCCAAATGCAAAGCTTGACATCTAATTTATATTTATGCTTTAGTCTTTCTAGATTGGGGACGAATTTTCTATTTATTAATTATGGAAAACTCTAAAGTATACCTGTGATGTCCACACCAATTTGAACATGAGTAAATTCTCCTAAAGACATGATAAAGAGAATATCTAAGAAGTAATACTGGTAGAGCTAAAAATATTGTTGCCAGTTTCCTTACTGATTTAAAAGCTACTTATTTAAGTATTAGCACAAAGTTTATGCTATACTGGCATAGCTTTTTCTTATTTCCACTTCTCCTCAAACATCTGTCCACCCACAACCATCTCCCACCGCTCTCCAATGTGAGCACTCTAATTCAGACTCCTTGTACACATCTCATGCTCTTCTCTGCTACCATTACTTCTTATGCCCTTCCTGGCCACTCTGCCAAGCCCTGATCCTTGGTCAGAGGGAATATCTATATGCCATTTTCATTCAGCTAAGTCCCACCTTTCCTATCAAGTGCTTCTGTGTGTCATTCCCTAATGAGTATTCCATCTCTGAATGTTGCAGGGATAGGCACCCTAATTATTCAGGCATCTCCATCTTGAGTATTCAAGTATCTTCTCAGCTCCTGGACAATATCATGTTTCTTCTACTTGATTTCTATCTCCTATAACACAGACACTTTTTTTTAGTAGTTTTAAAACAAACTACAAATCCTCTGAAATTTGTACAAAGTTTTATGCAAAATATTTTTAACAAATAGTAAGTACCTTTCATCATATTCTGAAATGACCCTATGACACAAAAGGGTCAGGCACTTCTGTCAAATGAGGGGTGCCATTATTTATACAAAAAATATTTCTTAACAACTGTCCTTTGTCACACAGCAAAACAGTCAATTCTGATAAACGCTAACAAAAAGTGCTACTCATCTGAAAAAGAGTAACAGGAAGACAAACCTCTCTGCTTACTGTTTGTACAAATTCAAGCCTTGGCAACTATTCAGCTTTTCATCTAGAGCAGATACATTTTACTATTTCAGTAACCCAAGAATAATAAAGGAACACTGTTGGGTTTTCTTAACCATGAAACCATGAATGCTTTTCTTTTCTTTGGTGCCCTAATAAAATTAATTATACTGTTAGGCAGAAAAATAGACATGAGCAGGGTAGAAAGAGAATAAAACCAGTCCCACTAAATGGGACTGAAAGAGTTAACCAGGTAAAACCAGAGAGCCAGAAGGACTCACTGAGTTAATGAGTTAATAAGTTGAAGTTTCAAAGGCCTGGAGCAACTAGGAATGTCCAGATATTCCCCCAAAAAGAAAAGTATCTGAGCACAGCCTGTACCTTCATTGTACCAATTAGATCATGCCATTGTAAAATCTACTTAGCCTGCAAAAAAAGACCCAGTTTATTCTTTAACCTAAGCTATATGATGTTTTTTCCTCTTCTTCCAGCCCTTTAATCAAGAAGCTTTATAAGCAGGGCAGGAGACAGACCTCTGAAGTGTAAATACACCTATGCAAACAAAGAATGCAGACAAAGTCCGAACCAACACAGTCACCTAAATAACCAATTCTTAAGACAAAACTTCAAAGGGATTACGAATTACCTGTATGCTTTATGCCTTATGCTCTTACCGAAAAATCCTTATAAAACCCCAGACCCTCAAGTGCGCCTCCTCTCTGAGGTTGCCCACACTCCTTTCTTTGAGTGTGTCACTCTCTCTGTTCTACTCCAGATAGGTAGGGAGGGGCTGCTGAGAGCTCTGATTTGGGCTTGCAAGTTCCCATCACATGGGTAACCCAGACGGAACTGCAGCTGTACGATCCTGCCCCTTAGTAGCCTGCCTGAAAATCTTTGCTTTGAGAAGTTCCCAGAACATAATCTCACTCCATCCAGTGCTCTGCAGCTCCCCCAAATCCTGGGGTGGTAGGGACTTAGTTTCCACACTGTGCAGATCCAAGCAGACATTGGGACCCCTGCTTCAGATAGCAAGGATCTGTCCAATGCTGAGCAGGAATTCAACGAGCTTCCCCTTCCTCTCTGCTTTATTCAAGTAAACCTGCCTTTGTTCACCTTGACTCTGGCCCAGCTCTCCCCTTACAGTGTATTCAAATAATTTCATTCTGCTTTGCTACTGTGTCTCCGCCCTTTAATTCTCTGTTGTGGGGACAAGAACCAAGGAGAGTAAACTCAACCCCCAACAAAACCATGAAGCTTTAATTAAACATGAATATGGGTACATTCTTAAGAAACAGGGCTGGGAAAAACTTTTAGAGGCAAAAATAATCTGAGGAAGAGAGTATTGTTCTTTCCATCACCTGATTACACAGTGCAGAAAAAAATACAATATGTACCAACCTTAATTCTTTCTGGCTCAAGAAATTACATTCCTATTTGCCATCAAACATAAATCCTGCAGTTTTCCAATCAATCATATCAAAATTAACATAAAAAATTAAGTGAACTTTATAATTTGCTGTCATTACATGCTCCTCAGAGCATGACTTCAGAGCTTTATGTATTGTTATGTATCTGCATGGTTAGTCTTCTGGCTACCTTAAAGAACAATCTTTAGGCCTGTCAAAAACAAAGTTGCTTTTCTCATCTATGATTACCTTTTGTTTCTTAAATTTGTAAATCTTCATGCACTCACAGAATTTGTTAACTGATAATGCTTTTTATTTCCTCCATCAGAAAACAAATTATTTATGCCAAACAAAAGAGATTAAATAACATACCTCTTCTAAGATGATTTTATTTTGCCTGTCTACTAAATTTAGCATAAAATAATCTGTTTTCGAGGAACACAGCTCAGTTTTCTCTCCTGAAAGGATTACTAAAAAATTACCTTTTAATTCTTTTTATCCTGTTTTCTAAGGCTTTCAGGAAATTCTTCACTACTAAGCTATGCAGTCTCTTTACGGCAAGCCAACAATTCATGATGCTTTTTGAACTGACTCATGAAAACCCATTTTATATTTTCTCTTGATACCTCCTGGGGAAAAAATTTATAAGTAAAAATATAGAAACAATGAATTACACCCACAGAAATACATCATTATTTTTATTACACTGAAGGACACAGCCAATACTTTTGAACTCACAAAAATTATAGGGAATCAGCTATAAATTAAAAAGTGTCAGAAGACAGTGGCTTTATCATTTTTCAAAAATACCATTTTACCTGATTAAGTGAGGTGGTGTCTGTAAGCACAGCATCAGGAGGTCTATTAGGTATGGCTACAGCCGCCTGAAATCAAAACACATTACATGTTAAATATTAACAAAATAATTGTTATTCTCTTTACCCAAACTGGTAGTTAGATATACAACCATGTGTAATAAAATCTGTAAACTGGAGAAAAAAAATTTTAATATTTTATGTTCAGGAGATGATGATATTAGAAATTTCAAAACTGCTACTTCATCTACATTATTTCCCTGAAATGGCCCTGTGTAATGAAAAACAATCAGATCCATTCTCTAGGCCACAAAGGAGAAAAAGGTAAACACTTTTTCCCAATGCAAATAATGACAACTATAAGAATTAAACAATTCACATCTCAATTGATTTAATCTTTAAATATACTTTACTAAGGGTATGGATCTCTTTGTATTTATATCCTATTTGGAGTTGGCTGAACTTCCTGGATGTGTAGATTAATGTTTTTCATCAAAGCCATTATTTCTTTGATTTTTTTTTTTTGCTTCTCTCCTCATTTTCCAGTACTGCCATTACATGAATGCTGTGTGCTTAATGGTATCCCACATTCTCTGAGGCTCTTCATTCTTTTTCTTTTCTTCATCCTTTTAGACAAAGAGACAGATCTTCAAGCTTTATGATTTCTTTCTTCTCTCAGTTCAAATCTACCATTTAGCCCCTCTAGTAAATACTTCATTTCAGTTATTGTACTTTCAGCTCCAAAACTTCTGTGTGGTTCTTTTTTATGATTTCTGTTAATTGATATTCTCTATTGATGAGTCAATGCCATACTTTCCTTTATTTCTCTAAGCATGGTTTCCTTTATGTCCTCGGAACATACTTATTATAGATGCTTTGAAGTCTGTCAATTTCTGTTACCTGTTTTGTTTTGGGTTGTCTTTTTTTTTTTGAAATCTCTGGGTCACACTCTTCTGTTTCTTTCATGTCTTGTCATTTTGTTAACTGGACATTTTAGATAATGTGTTGTAGCAACTCTGGATACCTATCTTCCGTCCCCTTCCAGGGTTTGTGGCTACTGTTAACTCGCTTATTTGTTTAGTGACTTAAACTATTTTCACCAACTCTATTTCCCACCCAGTGTGCAGTCCCTGCTGTTGCTCTTCCCAGGGAGCCTTGACCAGCACAGTCACCCTAGGATGACAGTTTTAGCAAGGCTCTCTGCAACTGTCTCTCTCTGATCTGTTAACTGTCTGCCTCTTTTGGTATCACACTCAGCTGTTAGGCTCTGCTAATTGACAGATGATTACTCTATTATTTATAACAATGCACTGGGGCATAAGCTGCTCCACATTTTGATTCAGTTAAAAGCCAAACCTCTTTGCCCGAGTAGCTTTGTAGGCCAGGCTTTGAGATTTGGGATGATCCCATGAAGGCTTTTCTTAGCTGTCTCTTTCCACGGTTCTCTTTAGTAAAGTTCTAGATGGGCTGGTCTAACTCAAGACTCTTATGGAGTTACCAGCCTCCTCTTGATAATAACTAAAGCAACCTTGTGTTTGAGAGCACCCTTACTTTTGAACTTACAAATACTCTGTTCCAAAATGAGCTAGTCTTGGGAAAGCTTCAGAGATCTCTATTTTTGGCCTGCTGGGCAAAACCTCTATAGCACTCACTGCAGCGCCAATGGGAGCAAGGACAGTGGTCCACATCTGTCCAAGTGACATCCTCACTTTATAAGAAGGGTACTAGTTAGGGATGATAACAAGGGTACTAGTTAGGGATGATAGCTTCTGGTCTTCTCAGCTTGCCTCTCCCAGCATGGAACCTCCACCTTAAGAGCAAGTTGGGGTAAGAGTGATCAGGGAGGGCTCCAGTATCCTCAACTTGCCATGGGCAGAATGGAGTTTGTAGGCGATGGAGAGACGAAAACAGCCCCATTACTTGTAGCCACTTTGTGGGGAAAATGGGAATTTAATGGCCAGGATTCTTACCTCTCCTGATACAAGTATCCCTAGTGTATACATATTTAGCCTGCTTATATATTATACCTCTTGGCAGAAAACTGTTTATCGGTAGATAGAGCCACCTGAAATGAACAGTCAGTCATGGAAATACAGGCGGAGCCAGCAGAAGAGGGAGGAAGGAGAGAGCTGTGGTTCAAATGCTACACATTCTCACTATTCTTACCAACATACAGATTTTCTTGAATAAATATGTCTTCGTTTGCTATATGCCCTTAGGATAATTTTCAGAGACTTTATACATAAATTTTTAATTTTTACCAGTTATGACTGTTTCACTGTGGAGACAGTTTAAGGAGCACCATCATTCCAGAAGTAGTCTTACAGTACTAGTCTAAGTAATACTTTATTTACTCCAAAAGAAAATTTATTACAGTATAATCTTATCATCCCAAATAAATTAGAGGTAAAGACCAATTAAACTAGTGCAAAATCCAAATTATAAAATATTTTTAGGAAAAATGTTTTTAAATAGAGTTTGAGAATTATAGAGTAGAACTGCCTTACACAAGAAAAATGTTCAATGAATTTAATGAATGAAGATTTTAATTTACACAAGGATCACTTGTATACATTTCATTTCTCTAAAGACTTTTGGGTGCTCCAAAGTTTGTATAAGGAAGTAAAATATTTCCCTAATTATCTCAGGTATACTATACTTATTTAAGCCAGACTTTTCTATATATAACATGTTATATAATAAAATACACAAACATAAACTGTACTTTAAATCCAAGGAACATATTAATTCATGTGGATTACTGAGGCTCTCCCCTATGAAATTACACACATGATAATACAGTAAATTCAAAATATAGATAAAGTACCTTAACTGCACATATATTTTGCTTATAAGCCATAGCCTACCTTTACTTTGTCCGATGTCCGTTTTCCACCAGTGCCTCCAGAGCCAACAAGGAAGACAGAGAACTGATTATAACATATAAGCTCACTCTCAGCATAAGAATAAACTGCCAAGTAAATGAAAGAAAAAGTAAAAGTTATTATCAAAAAACGTAACTAGTTAATCAATATATAATCAACAATTCCTTTAAAAATTTCAAAACCTAATCAAAAAACCAAAACCTAATCACTGAAAGATTCTGTAATGTAAAGATGCCCATACTGGGGTCACAACACATTCATTTTAATTCATTCACTACCAGTTTCAGGAAATCACACACAAAAAAACCAACCTTCACAAATCTTTTCTTGACTATGAAATAGCAGTTTCTCTCACCTCTTCTTGTACCTCTCCAACTGCTTTTCACATTTCGATTCTCTCCACCTCAGACATTCCAAACAGATCTTACTATAAAATGCCATATTCTCAAACTTTCAAACCTCTGCCAAAGCACTCAAAAAGAGGCAGTATGCAAAGGAGGAAATGAGTGACAGTGACAATGTCAGTGTCAGGAGGGCAGGATCATGGCTGTTTTGCTATCGTATTAGATATGTTTACCCAGCACTTAGACCAAAAGGCACCTATATAAAAAGGTGCCTAATAAATAATTATTAAATTAATGAATCAATGAATAAATGACATAAGTGAGCAAATTAGTGAATAAGTAAGCAAATAATAAATGAATCTAAGACAGCTGACACTCTTTCTACTCATTTCCCAGTGAGAGGTTGAGTATTATCCAGCTCTAGAAAATTAGGAATATGATTTTGAACTGCATACTGAGGAAAAATCTATTGTTAATAAAAATAAAGACAGTTATGGCTATTTGTATTTAAGAGTTTTATCTTTATTACACAGTAAATTAGGTATCTAATTTTATCTATACTTTATCACAAATTCTAATATATTATTACCCATTACCAATCGATAGTTAAACAAATGGAATAGATCAAAAGAAAATAGCAAAAGTGAAAGTTAAGGTTACTGTAG
This sequence comes from Manis pentadactyla, assembly GCF_030020395.1. Classification (NCBI taxonomy): domain Eukaryota; kingdom Metazoa; phylum Chordata; class Mammalia; order Pholidota; family Manidae; genus Manis; species Manis pentadactyla. The sequence goes on from NC_080031.1 coordinate 84,725,324, forward strand.
AACTCTTGCTTTGTGTATATATGTTACATTTGGTAGGATGGTAAGAAAACTGGCAAAACTGTAGCCCAATGTTGGCCAACATCTAAGATGACAAGAAAATATAAACACATAAAAGAGGGAGGAGAAGAAAGAGGATGACAGGCAAGAGAGGAAGGGGGAAAGGAGAGAGAACTGACACATGATGAAATATTACCAGTTAACAAAAATAATATAGTAGAAAAATATTTAAGAGCATCAGAAATGTTCTCAACATACCATTAAAACAAGGAAAGTTCCAAAACAACATGTCCAATTATATAACCTATGTATTTAGAATAAATATGATAAAGCCTATATTCCAAATGTCAGACAATACAATCCCACTGTTCCTTATTTTCAAAATTTTTGACAGTATCTATTTCTTTGGTTCTTAAACCTTAAAATGAATAAATTTTAAGCAATGTATCTTCAGCTTATGTTTATTAGTATTTCAGCATGTATTAAACTACCATAATCTTTGTTTCCACCACAAATAAAATGAGGCTGTGGTTTAAACCACGTTTCGAGTTTAAAAGGCTTGAATGCACAGGGTTAGGAATCAAACTACCATTTATAAGAATGATGCAGGGGTCAAATATGTTCCAAGTTTCAAAGAGCGAGCATAGGAAAGAATACCTAAAATAGAGCCTAATTATCAATTGAGGGCCGTTTGTGTTTCCTTCCTGCCAAAAACATACCCCAGCAAGAGGATTATTCTTGATCCTCCTCTATGACCCTACATCAGCCACATTTCTCACCCTGTGCTGGGTTACACTGTCTCAAATCCCCTCAAATGCCCCACTCTCCCCACTACCTCAATCAACTCCTCCCCCCTCCTTCCTACTTTCTAAAAGAGCTTATAAATCTCTGGAATGCTTACCTTGCTTTCTCACAAACTGGAAGATAACATAATCAACTTCTATGGTAAAGCATTATGTTACATACAAAGCGTATCAATTTAACATTATTATTTTAAGAACTGGAAATGAGTTACCATCCACAAGAATTACTAAACCGGATCCTTTATCCAGGATATCAGCAACAACTCCTTCACATCTTAATTTTCCTAAAATGAAAAGTAAAATAAATAAATAAATAAATAGAAAAATAAATAAAAAGACTGTGTTAAAGACCTTAAGTTATTAAGACATGAAGCATATTTAACATAATTTCCACTATGAAGTTCAGAAAAACTAAAAAATTATGATTTGAAATAATTTTCAATGTAACATTGAATAACTCAACATTAAAAGCAATTAGAATATCTGAGTCACTAAATTTGAAACAGTAGTAATTTCAATAAATTTAAAAAAAATAAGTTTTAAAAAAATGTTTTCAATCATTCAACAAACATTTGTTAAGCCTACAATCAATACCATTGATCCTATTCCTTCTCAAATTTCTACTCCACTGGCTTCACAGAGTCTTTCTAATCACTATTTCTTTTATGGACTCTTATTTCCACCATTTAATTGGTGCTGTCATGATAGACTGTCATTGTCTGGGGGTGAAATCATCATCTTTTTCTCAAACTTGCTTTTCTCTTTGGTATCTTACATGGTAAATGGTACTGTCCTCCCAGCTGCCCAAGCCAGAAACTGGTGCATCACTCCTGACTCATAAAATACAGCCTAAGTATGTGGCAGAACTTGAGTATGCAGAGATTGAGAGACACTAGATCATAAAAAAAGCTTTTAACTTCATCCTGAATGCTATGGACAGCAACCTGAGATTTTCAACAGGAAGTGACAAACACATCTGCATTTTGGAAATAACATTTTGGCTGCACTGAGGCCAACAGACCTGACTGGGGCAAGAACAGAGGCAGAGAGAACACACAGAAAGTGAGAGAGACGATGGTGGCCTAAACAAAGAAGTGGAAGTGGAGATGGACAGAAACAGGAGGATTCTGGATATTCTGAGGGAGAGACAAAGAACTTGATGATCATCTGGATGTGAAGGATGGTAAAAGAGAAGCCAAGGATGATATTCAGATTTCTGCCACTTTAACCTCACACCCATTTCTCTCCATCTCTCCAACCCCACCTTAGACAAAGCTAAACTAACGCAACAGACTTCTCCCTCACATCCACTCTGACCAACTTTAAAATGTGCTCCATATTACATCCAAGGTGCTATTTCCCTAAAGCAAATCTGACATGACCCTCTTCCCAGCATCACCACCATCTCTCCCCACCAACTCCTCAGGCTCTTAGGATAAATATAAAACTCCCTAATATGATCTACATGATACTATTTCCTACCACCACTAGGCTCTCTAGCCACCCTGGCCTTCCTTTGCTCTGCCTTAGCCATGCTTCTCCTTGACTCAAGGGCCTTTACATAAGCCACTGGCTGCCTGGAATGCTCTTTCTTTTCTTCTTTGTTAAGTTCTTACCTAGCTGAAATCCTTCTCTCAAATCTCCCCTCATCAAGTCCTCAGAGCACACTTGTCTTCCCACCCTATGCCAAATCCTTCTATTTAAGTTCTAATAGCATCATGTATGGTTTACCTGTATTGTTTATCACACGTAGTTGCACCAGTACACTTATTTGAGTGGTTATTTGATTCTGGCTCCCCTCCCCACCAACTAGGTTATATGCTCCATGAGGGCAGAGTACAGATTTGTTTCTGTTCTCCATTCCCTTACAGCCCTAGCAGAATGCCTAGAACTTAGCAAGCAAGCAATACATAATTGACAAACTGGTGATGATCTCCCCAGATGATCAATTTCATGTCCAATCAAAGAGCAGGCCTACTACCTACATATCTCTCCAATTTCTGCTCTTGTATCCACCCTCATGACCACAGTCCTATCCAACCAACTAGGGTCTCTGAACCTACATTACTACAACAGTCCCTTACAACACCTCCTTTCTTTTATCTCCTTTCCCTTTAATTCAAGCATTACAATGAGCCAGTTGATGCTTTCTAAAACTCACATATGATCACATAATTCTCTCCTGCTTAAAGTCTTTCAGGTGCTGTCTACTGCCTTTAAAATAACATGCAAACTTCCTCACCTGCCTTTCAAGGCGTCTCAAGACCATTTTTACCTTTCTACTTTCTTGTCTTGTTTCCCTCCCTAACTTGCATTTAAAGGAGCTTAAATTATTTTCAGTTGTCTTAATGGCCCAGCTCTTTCTCACTTCTAAACCTCTACATAGTTTCTCCTTCACCTGACATATCTTTCAACCTCCTCTTAACATAGTTAACTCTGAATTTCAGATCTCAGTTTAGATTTCATTTCTACCAAGAAGCTTCCTCAACCCCTCAAGTTTAGTTCCAGGTTAGAGACTTTACAATGTGTTCCCGTGCCAAACGCATTTCTCCCATTATATCACAAGGTTTATCATTGCCCATTGTGCCTACTCATCATTAAACAGACTCCAAACTCTACATAAGTAAAGATAATGTCTTTTACATAGTTATATTAGCAATCCTTAGCAGAAAGCCTGGCACATAACAAGTATTTAATAAATATTCAATGAGTGAATAAATAACTACAGACAACTCTTTTCTTACTGTACTTTTCTATAATTTCCAAATTTTCTATAATGAGCAAAGTGTTATTTTCTAGTTTTGTAAAAATATAAAGATGAGTACTTAAGGAGAAAAAAGGTTAAATCTACCCTAACAATCAAAACCACACATCCATCAGGTTCTATTTTGGGAATTTGGTGTAATTACATTTGCATAATACTTACTGTTCAAAAGCACATTTACATATGCCAATATTTGATGGTCAGATATTCCCTTCAGGACAATCAAGGCTGGTAACATTATCAACCTCACTTTCCAGAGGAAATATTGTTTTACCTTAATAATAGAAATTACCTTGAGAAAGAAGTGAGTCTAATAAAGACATCATAATAGAAACATAATGATCAAACTTTTGAACCTAGAAAATCTAAAGGCCAGTGTATCTTGGACTAGAATATATTCTCATTCACGATGGGAAATAAAATGCTGCTCTTAGGTTTCTCACACTTCATCTAATACTTGTCCGCCCTCCACCCCACCACAAGGAGGATTAAGTCAGCCTAAGACGGCGCCACTGCACTGAGAACTGAGCCAGTAAGGGATACGGAGATGCTGACATCAGTCTCCTGATGCTTGAGGGCCACGTCTCATCAACTGGAGCATTTTATGGAAAGATTATGAATACTAGTCATACCTTGCTTTTTTTGCAGTTTAAAGAGGTTCCAAACTATAAGTGTCTTGAATTCAGAATATTCATATTTACCAGAGAGAAACTTTAGAACTATTTAAAGAAAATACACAGAAGCTACTGAAGAAACATAATTCACGAGAAACATAACTGGAGACTAAGGAGGTACCAGAAATTAAGAAAAGTATTTTCTATACTTTCCAATTATCACTTTTCAGTTGAATTTTTTTTGCATATGTCTAATTTCTCTCTCCATATGTAAAATCACTAAAGGCAGAAACCTATTTCACACATGTCTACATGCCTTATAACAATGGTTCCCAGTTGAACTCTCGTTAGGCTGATGGTACATGTAACATTATGACAGCTTCCTAGCCTTCGCCTCCGCCACTAGCGCCACCGCCACTAGCGCCACCAACACCACGCACACATGACACACACATGCACACAAAATCCATACTTGGGATCCAGAATCCATACTTATTAAACAGTAATATCATGTAGTGTAATAACAGACACTTTTGATATGCAACCAGGTTAAGAAATCATCTAAAATCCAATCCTGTGCCTAGCACGTGGCAGGTAGGCAGCATATATTTGATGAAGGCAGTCACCACAAACTGTACTGCTTCAGATAGAAAGAGCTGTGTGAAAGCTTATGCTGTGACACGAACACTGAAATAAAGCTATTCAGCCTTGAGCAATAACAATCTCATAAATTTTTAGTAAAATTAAAAGATTTAGGAAAAAAAGTAGAATTCTAGCTACTTGGTGACTGCTTCATTTATCTGAAATGACAAACATGTTTTTTGTATTTTACCATCTTACATGGCCATTATATAAACAATATTCTGACAACAGAGTAGCAAAACAAATACATCAAATTTTAATGAAAGAATAAAAAGAGCTTTACTGAACAAGTAAGGTATAACTGAGAAAAAATGTGTTACTAAGGCTGACTTGGTATTATTTACTCTAAAAGAGAACAGGAAAAAGTTAATTACAAGAAATTCTGTATCTCCTACTATTGTTTACTTTACAAAAATCAGTACCAATGTGAATATCTGAGCAAACAATTTAGAACCATATTCATAAAAATAACTGATTACACACAATAAGTTTATAACACTTCCCCAAAAATGCTTCGCAGTTGTCAATAACACATATAACAATAAATTGTTATTTTTTGAAGTAATTTATTATATAAGACTATTATAGGACAAAGTTTAAGGTAACGAAAACAGGTGCCAGTTAATATCAATCTACTCTAATGGCTGCCTCACACCTGAGTAACTTCTGATATGGTTTATTTAGATCCCTCTATGCCAGTTTAACACACTGGCACAGTGTGGAAGGTTAGTCAGAAAATAAAACCATGGTATGATTATGAAATTTGTATATCAAGAACTCACCGGCTCTGGGAAGTGGCTTATACAACTCCAAGTACTGCTCCCCATGAAGAACCTACGTTAGGAGAAACAAAATTTTATTAGAACCTTGTTAAACGGGTTCTGCCTGTGTATACTGCTAATCACAGGTGATATTTCACTGTCCGCATGCTCACATCACTACTTCCCCCAAATGATCTGACTCACTGAGGCAGTTTGGCATCTGTCCTCCCACCATCACCCCCACCCGTTTTTCCCTCTGGGTTCTGAGGAAGACAGGGAATTAAGCTGTCCCATGGCAGTGGGACGTGGGCATTTGGATATGTGGATAAGGTTTTGTTTTTCCTGTCCTAGTGTTTTCCCACCTGTATGTGGGTATTCCTGCTTTGAATATACTGAGGTTAAGTGACTATGAATTTATACACTGTCCTTAGAATCTACTCTGTGTAGATAATTACAAAATATTATAATTAGGAAATACTGACACTGATAGTACTTTTACTTTGAACATGGCTGTAAGGTTTCTGTTTTAGGCAAGTTGTTTGTATTTGGTATGTGTGACCTGCAATTACATTATTAGCACTGGTCAATTTGTTCAGTTTTATTCAACAGATATTTATTAGATGTCCTATATGAACCAGACACAGGGATAAGCACTGGAAACACAGTTTTGTTCAATGTCCCCATCAGCAAATAATCCATAATTACTAATCAATGAGGATTTATGAGTGTAAGGGAAGAACACAACTTTAAGATACCTTCTCTGCTCCAAAAGAGCTGACAGTCTTTATATTGGAGGACTTATTATTTCTGAATCATATGATTAAGAAGTAGAAGCCAAACTAAGCTCCAAAGCAAGTGAACTGCAGCAAGAGAATTAATAACATTACGACATAGTTACAGGACTGTACATAATTGCTTGCCTTTTCAACTATCATTTCTTTTATTCTTATGAAGGAAAATCACAAGATATGCTAAGTCTTTATTTCTGAATCAACCACTACAAACTATTTTATTCACACACACACATACAGAGGATGTGATATTTACCTATCATATTTAAAGATACAGAAGAAAAGCAAAATAAAAAATCTCTTGGACATAAACATGAGCAACATCTTCATGAACATATCTCCCCGGGCAAGGGAAACAAAAGCAAAAATGAACAAGTGGAACTATATCAAGCTGAAAAGCCTCTGTACAGCAAAGGACACCACCAATAGAACAAAAAGGCATCCTATAGTATGGGAGAATATATTCATAAATGACAGATCCGATAAAGGGTTGACATCCAAAATATATAAAGAGCTCACCTACCTCAACAAACAAAAAGTAAATAAATCCAATTTAAAAATGGGCACAGGAGCTGAACAGACAGTTCTCCAAAAAAGAAATTCAGATGGCCAACAGACACATGAAAAGATGCTTCACATCGCTAGTCATCAGAGAAATGCAAATTAAAACCACAATGAGATATCACCTCACACCAGTAAGGATCGCCACCATCCAAAAGACAAACAACAAGAAATGCTGGAGAGGTTGTGGAGAAAGGGGAGCCCTCCTGCATTGCTGGTGGGAATATAAATTAGTTCAACCATTGTGGAAAGCAGAATGGAGGTTCCTCAAAAAGCTCAAAATAGAAATACCATTTGACCCAGGAATTCCACTTCTAGGAATTTACCCTAAGAATGCAGCAGCCCAGTTTGAAAAAGACATATGCACCCCTATGTTTATCGCAGCACTATTTACAATAGCCAAGAAATGGAAGCAACCTAAGTGTCCATCAGTGGATGAATGGATAAAGAAGATGTGGTACACATACACAATGGAATATTATTCAACCATAAGAAGGAAACAAATCCTACCATTTGCAACAACATGGATGGAGCTAGAGGGTATTATGCTCAGTGAAATAAGCCAGGCAGAGAAAGTCAAGTACCAAATGATTTCACTCACCTGTGGAGTGTAAGAACAAAGAAAAAAACTGAAGGAGCAAAACAGCAGCAGACTCACAGAACCCAAGAATGGACTAACAGTCGCCAAAGGGAAAGGGACTGGGGAGGATGGGTGGGAAGGGAGGGATAAGAGCAAGGAGGGGAAAGAAAGGGGGTATTATGATTAGCATGTATAATGTGGGGGTAGGGGGGCAAGGGGAGGGCTGTGCAACACAGAGAAGACAAATAGTGACTCTACAGCATCTTACTACACTGACGGACAGTGACTGTAATGGGGTATGTCAGGGGGACTTGGTGATGGGGGGAGTCTAGTAAACATAATGTTCCTCATGTAACTGTAGATTAATGATACAAAAAAAAAAGAAAGAAAAGCAAAATAAAGGTTTTCTGTTAGACATACCTTTGCAAAGTTGATTGAAAGCCCAGGAAGCTCTGCTAATCCTCCACCCATGATGGATTTCTGTGCTATAATAACTCCAAAGGTAGGCAAACAGGAGAAATCAGAGCTTCCTTCATAAATAAATTTCAAATCTTCTGGATCCTTGGGCGATGCTCCCACTCCAAGGGCATACATAATAGCTTCCAGTTCCGTGTAAGTAGAAGAAAATGGAGGAAGTTTGTAGCCAATGGCTCTAGCCTATGGGACAGTTATACAAAACAATGTTTTATTGATATTTTGGTGAAATCCTTAAAATTTTAACTTTCAAAACTATTAAATGCTTACATACCTAGGTCTGCTTTTGAAAACATGAAAATAGAATGTCATTTTAGTGAATTTCATATAGTATCATAATTGTCTCATTATATTTGATTTTTTAATAGAAACCAATCAGATAATGTGTAGAAAGAACTTCATTTAAAAATAATTACTTTTTTATTGCTTGCTTCTTGCTAACAGTTTGTCTCATGTTCACCTTTCCCATCTCTGATGGTGGAAAGCCCTATTAATTCAGCAACTATCAGTCACTCAAAAATACAAAAAATAATGGATTTGTTAGGAATAGGGATAGTGAATTGCCCTATAATATCTATTGTATAAAATTCACTGTAAACAAATAAGCAAAATACTACTAAGTGCTTGTAAATTAGATTGCCTCATAATGGTTTTAGTTAAAATGAGATTTCACCTCAAGTTCCTTCCCAGGAATGCCCTTTAACTAACTGGATATTATACCCTTCTACTTAGTGATGATAGGCCTAGCTAATATGTGAAGCATGATCAGGTTATAAAAGAATGATGCCCAATTCTCAACTGCTTTCACTCTGAAATAGGAATAGGCAAACAACTCAGAGGTAGAATGGTTTTTACACTTTTAAAGAGTAGTTTAACAAAAAAGAAAAACAGGATGACTGTGACAGAAACAGTACATAGTCCATGAAGCCTAAAGTATTTACTATCTGGCCGTTTGTGAAAATGTTTGCCACCCTCTATTATAAAGTCAAATCATGTTAATAAGCTGATCATAATCTCAGGTCTAAAACTAGATTGTTAATTTTATCACTATGTCTGCTCTGGGTCACAAAACACTAGAATCAAGCCTGTCAAATAATTTATTTCTTATTTATGAACTCCAATTTTTTTGAAGGGTTAGTACAAAAGACAGAAAATCAGCAACTTCACATCAGCTATTAGAATTTCTGACATAGTGGGAGGCTTTTTACTGTAGCCATGTTGAACTATTTCCAAAATTAGAATGTATCAATGTTTTCCCTTAGAAGAAATGACTTCAAAGAGGCACTGGCATAAATATCCTTTTCCAAAAAGAAAGTTAGTAACTCAAGTAGGATTATCAATGATACTCCAAAACAAAGGAAGACACTTGTCTAATACTGAAGAAGAGAAAGTAAAACTTACCCTTAATATTTTAGCCTTGTGGTCATTCAACTTGTATAGTATTTAGTACACATTTCATGAACAGTTTTGTGGTCACTTATCTTTCCTATTTAACAATAAATTAATACCCTGGAAAATAATATTTTTGTATGAAAGAAAAGAGAAGAAAAGGAGAGAAGAAAAAAAGAAAAGAAAAAAATCCCAGAGAAGGCACAGCTTTAGGTTTTTTTCCCCCACTTACAAATCCTGATGTGGCTGTTGATGCCACATGACTAGTATCATTTGTCGAAATTCCTCCATCTGATTCTATTTGACTCAGGGCTCCAATTATATTGCCAACTGATTCTAAAAAATAATAATAATAATGCTTTTGTTAAAGACATAACTAAGAAAAGCTACAATGTGCTAGATAATTACTCCTATAGCATTCAGCACTAATGTATGATGTCAAGCTATTACAGAAAAAAGGTGTGAAAGACTTTGAAACAGACCAAAGATAACTGGGTATTTTCATTGGAAAACAAGACACTGTCCAACATCCTGTTCACAGGTTATGATTCTAAGGAAGCGCTGAGCTTTGCAATGTCTTTGAGCAATATTATGCCTCTATAAGGTGGGAGCCTTGTCCATAGAAATGCAGTGTCTGTCTGGTGGAAGCACAACTAATTTTCCTTCTCTCCCCACCTTGCTCCTTCTCCAGGATGGAACAATGCCAAGATCACCACCATCCCCAGGTCTCTATACTATCTTCTATTCAGTAACAGCTTCGAATATAGTACTGAAAATTCTTCTAGAGAAACCATTATTATGACCAGTGTGGGGAAGTTGGGCTTCCTATGGCCAGGACCCTCACTGAACTTAAACCGCCTGATGATGTAACTTTCCACAGGAAATCAACTAGAATGCACAGCACAGATTCACAAGAATCATTATTGCTGCCTAAGTTTCATGAGAATTTTAACACTGGTTTTCTTTCTAAGAAGGCCAAGGAATAAACTACCACTAGTAATTTTATTTAAACATAATGGTCAGACTTTGGTGATCATTAAATTGAATATTTGTCTTGAGGAACGACAAAATGCTGCTTCTAGAGTTTTCCTATCGATAAAGTCCCAGATAAAGCTTTTATTGCACAAACTTACCTTCTTTTCTAATGGCTATAATTAAAACACTTGAAAATCTTCAGGAATATTACTTTAATAACTGGAGAAAAAGTCACTGATGATGAAATGTTGATTCTACAATATACTGTAACAATCCCCTCCAGTAAGGGAAACCCTTTAATTAATTGAGTTAATTTTCATATGAGCAGCCAACTGAAATGAACTAGGCTACTACTTCCACACCCGTAGGCAATAAGCTATTATTGCACTATACAGAGAGCTCAGCCCAGTGCTCTGGGCAGAGGCAGAGCACTAGTGCTGGACCTACTACCAGGAGAACAAGCCAGGTAATAAACCCCTTTCATCCCAAGAACGTTCTACTGTCATTTCTTTGGTCACACTGAATCCATAGTGAATTTGCCCGGGGCTGGAACCCATTAGCAAGACAACCAGTGATTCCAGACAGGATTCAGAAGTCTAAAGCATTAATAAAGGAGGCTCGTGGAGCATCTGCATGTGCTGTAGGAGACTGAAGGCTCTGGGACAAACCTTAGAGATATGGGCCTCCTTCCACACTCAGACAAAGCCAAACTACGGAATGTGAGATGCTAGGGGTAGATTCCACTCCTGGTGATGCCAGTAAGGAGGCTTCTTGCCAACTAACCCTCCCCTTACCACCCATTCAGGTTGCTGCCTAGAGGGGAGCTATTTAACCAAAAGTCCCCTTGGCACAGGCTGAAAGTGCTGCATTCAGAGACAGCACTTGGCTCAAACTGAGAGAAAGCTGTGACCAGTTATTAGGTGCTCTGGGATTTAGTCCCATCACCCGTAAAACGAGAACACTGAACTAGGTGCTCTGGAAAGGCTCAATTCCATAGAAAATGTGAAATTATTTTTCTAACTATACTTCAAATACTAGAGGTCTCTTCTCACTTATAATTATGTAATTCATTTAGTTAGCTCTTTCTTTATATTAGTCTAATACTTTTAAGGTAATAAAGTAGAACTCTGATGTCAGAGGGCATTTTAAAATATATTTCTTTCTTTTTCTTTCCATTCATTTTCATTGATAGGTGACTGCTATTCGTAGACTAAATTTATCTCAAATAACAGAGTAGAGAAAATACTACTATAACATAACAATCATGTATCCTCTAATTGAGAAAAAACATACTGAAAATTTCAGTGAGTGGACCAGCAGGCAGGAAAGTGTTATTAAGGAGAGGGAAAAAAAATAACAGTTATTTTTCAGATATATTCTTCTATCACACACTGAATATAAAATTACTAAGAGGAAAAAAAAGATTTTTCCTGATTTCATGATTTTTCCCAAAAGAACCTTTAAATTTCATATGCTACATGCATAGTGAGCTATACTAGAAAAAATCATGTGACTTTTATTGATTATCTATTCCTGTGGCATGTCATAGATAGTTCAATAGTTCAAAGTAACAAGCATTTCTAAGTCCTTTCTATTAGCTCAGCACTATGACAACAACAAATACAGAAGTATATATGAGATACAGCTCTGGCTCCAAACAAACATACTATGCAGTTAAGAAACCACATACTTAGGAAATAATAACAGTGAAAAGCAATTAAAATTAGATGCTTAAGTGCTAGAAGTTCAGCTAAGAGGGGGATCTAAGCAGCTCAATATCTGGGGAGGTTTGGTTGACTACCTGGGCTTGAGATTTTCTAAAGAAGCATTAAGATTAGTAGAGGCAATAAAAGGAGGAAAGGGCATTTTTGAAAGGGAGAGAGATAGTAGCAAAGAGAAAGTGCTAAAACAAAGCAAAAATCTATTCAGAGACAGGCTTAAATAAACTTTTGGAGATAAAGGAAAATCTGGTGAGATAAGGAACACATGGTTAGATAATGGAAAACTCTGAAACCAGTTGTCTATTGTAGAGTACATGCATTCAGCACAAATGGATAAATACCTCATACCATCCAGCTACCACACATATGCCAAAAAACTAGGGTTATAAAAGAACTAAGAAACTACAGTGGGAACGCATACGTATCTTAAATTCAAAGAGTTCTAATACCTACTAGAGAAGAAAAATGTTCTCTAGATGATTTAAGTGTCTAAGTGCCCACAGTTAAAATAGAAGACAATTCCCGAAGAGATGAGAAGGCTCTGTTGCCTCTGGTTCCCCAACCAGGACTGACCTGGCCTGGGCCTCTTTACCTTGAATTCTCTGAGGCTTGCTGGCATTATCAAAGTCACAGATCTTCTGCCAGTTAGCCTTCACCGCCTCAGGAGTCATTGGCTGATTCTTCTGTCTTACACAGGCTCCGAGGGTCCGCTCCCAGCGTACTGGTTATAGAAACAAAACTAAGGTACTGAGTACACAGTTTAAGAGGGAGACAGAAAAAAGTAAAATTCATAAGAGCCCTCTGAATTTTTTTTAACCTCAAGAAAAAGGGAATTCTGGGGGAAAAAAGGTCCTAACTTCTAAAGAGTTTTACTATAAGCTTCAAAATGTGTTTTTCCTAAAATAATAAACCCCATTAGGATGTCAATTTTTAAAAATGTATTTGAAGCTGAAGAGAAAAACTTCTCTGACTATGCCAGACACTACTAAATGCTGAATGAAATGCTGACTCAGAAGACATTAAATTATAAATAATTGTGCCAAAGAATGACTTCACGACCACAGACCACTCGGGTAAGAGAGTTCAAGAAAACAGAAGAACGCTTTGTGGGATAGCAAACTGAGGACTAGTAGCGATAACAGGTCAAAGGGTCAGACAACCAAGTACGTCAGTTCACTCCAAATAATTCTCCCTCTTCCTCCCTTTGTTTTTCCTCCTTTTCCACAGGAAGTCAACTAGAATGCGCATCACAGATTCGTAAGAATCATTATTGCTGCCTAAGTTTCATGAGAATTTTAACACTGGTTTTCTTTCTAAAAAGGCCAAGGAATAAACTACCACTAGTAACCTTATTTAAACATAATGGTCAGACTTTGGTGATCATTAAATTGAATATTTGTCTTGAGGAATGACAAAATGCTGCTTCTAGAGTTTTCCTATCGTTAAAGTCCCAGATACAGCTTTTATTGCACAAACTTACCTTCTTTTCTAATGGCTATAATTAAAACACTTGAAAATCTTCAGGAATATTACTTTAATAACTGGAGAAAAAGTCATTGATGATGAAATGTTGATTCTACAATATACTGTAACAATCCCCTCCAGTAAGGGCAACCCTTTAAAAAATTCAGTTAATTTTCATATGAGCAGCCAACTGAAAACCTGATTTGGGGTACTGGAATTTTCACAACTATTTTTAAATGTCAAGAAGCAATTATCCAATTTGGAGCTCACAAGGTTTGAGAGCTGGGGTAAGAGAGTAAAAGCCAAATGAGTTTACTGTTGGTCTGACAGAGTGCTTGTACTTTGTCCCATCCCAAAAAGTTGTCCAGTGTGATTCCTCTCTGTGTCTTCCTGGATGGCTCAAGCTCCAAGGAAGAGAGTCAAATGAGAGAACTGGAGAGCATGCCTGCTGCCCCATCTAGGCTCTTGCCATCTTTCCAAAACCAGCCCTCCCTGCCACTCAATTCTCTGCTGAAACAGCAAGGACAAGCATGTGGGATGCCAGAGACGTGGGAGAACAAACAACAGAAAGAGAGATCATTTTGCCTAAAGGAATAGCCAGTTTTGAATAAGACAGGACAAGCTCTGAATATGGACTACTGAAAGAACAAAACTGAACAGATTGTTTAAAATGACACAAGCCTTAAGGACAATTTACATGCTTTAGAAAACCTATTGGTATAACACCATTTGTGCTTGAATATGCATGCACTAGATCCATTGATTAGGCATTGGACAAGGTCTTTACAGAGCTCTAATTGGATATACAGGTTTAAAGTTATGAAAATTATATATGGCAAACCAAAAACATTACAAAAACTTACATTTTCCAATCCATCCTCCTCCAACCTACCAAAAAGAGGGGAAAAAAGTTATACCATCTAATGTGAAATCACTAACAAGAGTTTTTAAAATCAGAAAAACAGGCAGTATCTTACTAAGAGTACTAGATGCTAGATGACATTGCATGAAAATACTATAGCTCTTCAAAAGTCTATTGGCCCCTCTGATTGCACTGATTATGCCATCAGAGTAGAAGCACAAAGCAGCACCATGTACAGAAGAGCATGACTCTGACATTGAGAATCAAGGTTTGATATTAGTTCTCTGGCTAGCTGTGTGACCCTGGTCACATTACTTGACTTCACTAAATTGAAGTTTCCCCTTTTGTAAAATGAGGATAATAATATACTCTTTGTGAAGAGCCATGAAGGTTAAACAATATAAATGCAGTTGACCCTTGAACAATGCAGGACAGGGGTACCAACTCCCCATGCAGTTAAAAATCCACATATAACTTTTGACTTCCCAAAAATTTAATCACTAATAGCCTACTGTTGACCAGAAGCTTCACTGATAACATAAACAGTTCCTTAACACATATTTTGTATATTACATGTATTATATACTATATTCTTATAGTAAAGCATGCTAGAGAACAATTTTCAAATTGGCACAAATCTCCAAAAACTTTTCCAATATGTGTATTGAAAAAGTCTGCATATAAGTGGACCAACACAATACAAGCCTATGTTGTCAAGGGTCAACTGTAGTAAAACTGCCCAGCACCTTGCAGGCTGAACAACACATCTCTCTAGGAAAACTTCGTGAATAAAAAAGTAAAAAGGAAAGAAAAATAAAACCAGGATTTGACTTAATGAACTACATAGTCATTTTACTGAAACATCTTTATGTAGAGATAAGGCAAATGACCAAATAATTTAACTGCTATGCAGTAAGGTAAATTTTTTTCTAGAGGTCATTTGAGGAAATCCTCAGAAAAAAATGTTTAATGTAAAGAAAATCTGTTTGTCATATCTTCAAACACTGCAACTTCAGTGTACCAGAATTTATCACAAGAATGCCACATGCCCATGAGAGAAGAAAATGTATGAGCAGACAGTACCCACTTTAGTGGCTCTGGGCTCCAGGGTATGGCTTTTGATTACTTTTTGCCTTTATAGTCATATGCCCACACCTTTTGTGATAAGCCCATCAGCCTTGATGCTGTCATAGTAGATAAATCAGCAGTGGTTCTGATACCAGGCAAGAGAGATAATCAGTTTTTACCATATTTTGGAGTGAAGCAACAAGCTATAAGCTCCTCTCAGGCTAGAAGCAACCACTCCAGCCAAACTAAAGAATCTGTATCTGCCATTCTAGCTAGCTATCAGAACTTTGCAAAGTGGCAATTTACTTTCAAGATTTCAGTCAAGATATCACACACACCCCTTACTACATTTTACCGATCATGCTTACCAAATGTTCTTCACTAAAAATGTTCACAATATAGTAAAAGAAAACAGAGCAACATAACAAACTTCATCTGCAGCATGATCTAAGTTATCTGGGTATGTTTGGGTGTATGTATAAAATGTGTATATAAAAAAAAGACTACTCATGTAAAATGTACATCTAATCAAAGACTGGGAGAGAACACATAAAAATTTAGTAATAGTTATCTCTGGATAGTGATTTTTATTTTCTTCTATATACTTTCCTGTATATTTTAAGTTTTCTACAAAAAGCACATTATTTTTGTTCACATAACTAATAATAGATACAACTGTAAAAGACAAAAAGTTTAATGATAAAATTCTTTAATAACATGAAAGACAGGCAGGCCAAACTGTGAACTCCAGATGGCTTGATATTATTAAATTTTCCTCTTCTGTAAATTTAGAGTTATAAAGTCCTTTCTACTGCTAATTTTCCACAACTCATATTTAATGGCTGTGATTAAGAAAATGGAGACACATATCTCTGCTTTGACAAGTGTAGACTTTTTATGTATTTATCAGGTTTTTATTCAAATGTATCAGGTTAATATATATCATTCACTTCAAACTTAGTGAGGTTACTTTGCAACCAAGAAATATTTTTGAGTATCATAGTATTCCTCATAGGATAGGATCATTATTACCACAGAGAATCAAATAAAGGTGGGGTGAACTAAAATACAACTGTTCATGCTAGAAAAGAAAAAGACCAAAATCAAATGAGAAATCAAAAATGTATAAATTGGCATTAGAAGATCGAAAGTGACTTTGACTATGGAGCAAAAAAATAGGATACTGCTGGATGGTGGGATTATGCATGATTTTTATTTTTATGATAAACATTTAAAGCTCTGCAATAAGGCAAAATAGAATTTATTTTTAAAGTTAAGGTAAATAATAAATTATGTTTACTGATCTATCATACCAGACTAAATTCTTGCTATGCTGATATAGTAGCTAAAATTAAGGGGTAACACTATGGATGAGGTCTATGTTAAGAGTGTGAAAGTACGATTTCTAGTTACCACAACAAAACGAAAGCTCAGGGAGATTAACCTGTATAATATTCCATCAGGCCAGAACAAAGAACTAGCACAATTTTTTTTTGCAATTACCAGAACAAACTATTCAAAACCTGGCCTGGCTGACTCCACACCCCAAGCTCTAGCATTCCACTTTACCATTCAGCTTCTCAAACCAAATGACACTTATATGACTAAACACATCAAACCAGCCAGGTTTTCATTTGGTAAGAAATTAGGAAGGAAGAACTAAGGTTAAAGACAATTTATGAAGTTGCTGTTACTTTTTCAAAAAGCACATTAGTCAGCACTTGTCCCTCTATTATATCAAACATAATATCTAAAAACATGCATGTCAAAAAAGTCATGTCAACTTACATCAACAGATGCAGATTTTTACAAATGTGAGCTATTGGAAAATACTAATTTTTAAATCTTTTTTTATATTTATACACTTTGCAGGGCAGAGCCAACATGGCGGCGTGAGTAGGACAGTGGGAATCTCCTCCCAAAAACATATGTATTTTTGAAAATACAACAAATACAACTAATCCTAAAAGAGAGACCAGAAGACACAGGACAACGGCCTGACTACATCCACACGTGTGAGAGCCCAGCACCTGGTGAAAGCGGTAAGATACAAGCCCCGGCCCGGCGGGACCCAAGCACACCTCCCCCCAGCTTCCAGCGGGAGGGAGAGGGAGCCCAGGACTGCTAAACACCCAGCCCCAGCCACCCGCACCAGAGCGCAGACACAGTGCATGCGTGGAGGGCTGGAAACTAGGGAAATAGGGCAGCAAGACCTCTGAGCGGGTGCCGAAGCTGATGCCCCTGTGACAAAGAAAAGCGAGTGCTTTTTGAAAGTCTTAAAGGGACAGGGATTTAACAGCTAGATGGAAACAACACAGGTCACAGTCCAGTGGCTGGAAATTACAGGGAAAACCGGGCACACTAACCCCCTGGGCAACAGCTCTGAGACCCCCTCACGGAGGTAAACAGCCAAACAGCCCCCCCCCCCACCCAGCCCATTACCCCTCTGCGCTCCGCAAAAGCAGAGAAACAGCCTAAGGCAAACTACGCCCACAGAAAGGAAAATTCCTACACTTCGGCAGGGCAAGACACAAAGACCCAGCCTACACGTAATTACCCAACACAAGCCACTAGGGGTCACAGTTGTCCCAGTAAAGAAAGGCCAGTAGCAAGTGAAAAGTTTGGCCCTCCCAGCTGACAGTCAATAGCACCTGTCAATATATTTAGTTATAGAAATATTACTTTAGGAAAAAACAGGAGGGTGCAGAATACCTCAAACAAGCCACCATTTTCCTCACAACTCTCATGGCAAAGCCAAAGGACAAGCGGTGCCACGTAATCTGGCTTCATAGTTTCCAGAAGATCTGAAACAAATGCAAAAAAAAAAGTTTTAAACAAGAACATGTTCATATTTAACCAATCATTTTACTCTCTGTAAATTCTTTACTTTTAAAATAATAGGTAATTCAGAGATTTTCTTAATAAAAAAAATGAGATATTCATAATTAGTCTCACATTCAAGGCTTTTGGAAGAACTTTTCCATCCCACTGGAAATATTCCTGAAGCTCTCTCCAGCTTTTAACATTGAAAGCATCAGACATACCTTCCCAAGATGGGGAACATACTATTCTGGCAAAGACAGGTTATAGCTGCCTACTCAAGACTGGGGAGCAAAGCTATATAGAACATGAGGAACTTAGGTACCATTCATTTCCAAAACTAATTTGATCTCCCAGAGATTTAACCAGGAGCTAGAAAAGTACAAAATATCCTTGAAAACTGTAAAGCCAGTAGGATAATGGACCTTGCAGCCATTACTCATGAGTTATAAAGTATAAGAAGCATTTTCCCATTGCATTCCTTCTGTGAACAACTTAACAGAGCAGACAGGTACTATGCAAGGAGTATGAAGACCTGGATTTTACTGCTGGCCCTGCCAGGTAGGCAACATAGGACTTGGAGCATATCACTCAACATCCATGGACATTTGTCTTCATCAGTAAGATGGCAGTTAAGATGCTCTGCCTGCTTATTCCACCAACTTGTTCCAAGGCTCATATGAGATGCAGTTTATATACTTCATCATCATTAAGCATCAAATAAACGCAAGTTTTAATTGAGAAATGACAAAATGTAATTGTATATTAATATGCTAAAGTAACAAAGACATTTACAGTCCCTGTAAATTAAACATCAGTGACAAACACTTTTCACTTTTCAGCCTTTGAAAGCTCTCAAGTATGCAAAAACTCTAGTGGCACACAGTTCTCCATTTTGTGTTACACACAAGAAGAAAACCAAAAGTAGATGCCAATCATCTCAAATTACAGGATAAAATAAAGTCTTAACCTATACATACCTCTCATCTCACTACATAACCTTCTAATTTCCCTTACATATATGTCACTTCTGAAACCAGTTTATAAAAGATTGCAACTTTTGCCTTGGTGACTTTTGGGAAAAGCCACTGCCTTATCAGAAACAATCCTACAGAGAAGCCCACTTTGTAAGAAACTGAGGCCTCCAAACAACAACTCAGAAGCAATGGAGGCCTCTTGCCAACTGCTGTGGACATGTATGAGCTTGAAAGCTGACCCTCCAACCCAGCCAAGCTGTCCAATGACTGGAGTCTCAGCAAACATCTTCATTGAAACCTCATTAGAGACACAGAACCAGAACTTTCCAGCTAAGCCACTCTAGATTTCTGATCCTAGAAACTCTGTAAGATAATATTTGTTGTTTTCATCCACTAAGTTTGGAGTTATTACACAGAAGTAAATAATTAATTACAAATTGGTATTCATTCTAGGATTATGCTTTATTTCGTGTAAGAAACATGTAAGTTACATACACTACTTTCCATTTATTTCAAATACATTTCAAAGGGGGAAATGAAATTGCAAATATCTCTACACATTGCTCATAACATTTGGTTCTTTAAACAAATGATTCATTTGATAGCCTGTAAATGGATATTTCAGAGGAAGAGAAGTAAAACTGTGGGGCAAAGTAAGTTTTCAGCTTTTTTTAACCATAGAAGAGTAATAAAAAAATAAAAAGTTAACAGAAATTTAGAATCTGAAGGGTCTACAACTCTCTTACTTTACAGAAAACAGGTCCAGAAAGATTAAGTCATTTGTCTAAAGTAGATCTTATTTTCCAAACTTCTTTTACTAGAGTATGGTGGGCATAAAATATATTAAATACATTAAACTTTTACTTAACATCTCTAGAGGTACAGACCTGTCCAAATACATGGAAACTACATTATCAAAGAAAAACAAATTTAAAACCCAAAGTGTTCAATATTTTTTTGAAAATGACTGTTTCCCAAAAGGAGTCTACAGCTGATGACAAAAAGCCTGACTAAGGCAGAAATCTAACAACAGAACGACAAACACAAAGTTCTAAGTAGTGGCTATCTCTTGGCATGAAGCAGAGGGGTAGAAGAGAGGACAGAAAGTAGATGCAAGTTTTTGGTAACATTCCAATTCTTAAGTTGAATAGTGAGTTCATGACTATTAATTGTGTTTTTTTGCTGCACTTTTCACCAGTAATCTATACTGTTTTGCATATATATGTAGTATTATATGGAAAAGGAAAAAAGTGAATTGTATCTGTCCTTCATATGATCTGGTCCTTTTTTCTCTTTCTTTCTTTTCCCAGGGGAAAGTGTGAACACAGTCCCCACTACCACAAATTATACAGTCGAGTTTCCCACGTTTGGGGAAATCGCAGGGGTCAGCACATCTGGAGAGCAATGGATCAGCCTCGCCCTGGGAAAACCACCTTTGTGATCATGGTATCTCCCCTGCCAAGTAAGTACATATAACCTGGTTTTTTAACAAGAATTCCTTTGATATGAATATGACAGTATAAAGTTTTTAAAATAAGGGACTTTTAAAAATGGCCCTGCTGACAAAGGAAAGAGGGAAAAAAAGATCTCAAGTCCAAATAGCTCTTCTACACTAAAGCAAACTGGTTAGGTACAGTTCTTAGCAGAGGCTATCAAGTGTATACTTTGTATTACAAATTTCAAGTTCTAAAATGAATGTTAGCTGAAATGTGGAAAGTAAATGGTACTGTGAATAAGCATTTGTGTTCCATGAAGTAGCTAACTTTAAAACAATGTCACTCATCAATAGTTTTGTAGAATTTCACAGAAGCTACTTTTAAAGTACTATGAAAATTTTCTTTTTAGAAGTATGTTAAAAACCAAGAGTATCAAAAACCACACAGTTTTCCACTAGTCAAATATTCTGTTTATTACATAACTAAGCATAGGTCCTCAGTTATACTTCAAAAATTTTTTAATTTTACATTTTCAAAGAACAAAGTTGGGAAACCCATATTACCTGACTTCAAGGCTTACTATAAAACTATAGTAATCAAAACAGTATAGGTAAAGGGACAGCCCCATAGATCAATGGAAAACAAAGAATCCAGAAATACACCAACACATATGTGGTCAACTGATTTTCCACAGAAGTGCAAAGGCAACCCAAATGAAGAAAGAGGGATGGATAGTCTATGCAACAAATGACCTAGTTTCTTCAACAAGTAAGCAGCTTTTTTTTTTTTAAGAAGAATGAACTATTATGTGTTAAATGAAACTTCAAGAGATATAGTAACAAAATGCCTGCAGACTTTGTTTGGATCCTGAATGAATAAACCAACTTTAAAAAGGTATCTTTTCTGGACAACTGGGAAATTTTAATATGAATTTGGTATTTGGTGATATTAATGAATTATTTTGTGAGATGTGATAATGGCATTGTGGTTATAACGTCCATATCTGTTAAAGATACATTTTGAAGTATTTTTTAGGTGAAATATCTTTTGAAATATTACAAAAAACACAGAAGAAAATCATTCTGAAATATTTTCAGAGAGTTCTGTTCTCCTTAACAAAGGCCTATCCTACTAGAGTCTTATCTGACCTAACAGAAGGGCATTAGACAGCTGGAGCCCCTCTAGGCTCCTGTCTCAAATAAGGAAAAGAAAAAAAAGGCTAAGAAACTCTTCTGAAGGACATAACCCAGGAACTCTAATCCACTAATAAAACTGGAGATTTAATCATAAGATTAGAGATCATGTCCCCTCTCCAATAACTTTCAGCCACATCAACAGGACTCCAGTATAGTAACAGTGGGTGACAACTGAGAGAACTTCAAGACACACAGTCTGTTTAACAAAGAGTTTCTAGGGAAACCTGAAGACAACAGGAAACACAAAAACCAGGACACAAGGAAAATGAAGCCTCTGACACTGAAAGCTACAGCAAACAATAAACAGCCTAACTTCTAACCAGAAAAAAGCAGAACTGCACTCTACAGGCCCATTTATTTTACTTTCTAATACCCTAATACTCATATTCAGCTTTCAACAAAAATTTCAAGGTATGCTAAAAGGCAAGAAAAGCACATTCTGAAGAAACAAAGCAAGCATCCAAACCAAACTCAAATTAGCTGAGATTCTAGACTTACCAGACTGGGAATTTAATATAATTGTGGTTAATACACTAAGGACTGTAATGAAGTGGATAACATGCAACAATAGATGGCTACTGTAAGAAGAGATGGACACTAAGAAAAAAATCAGAAGGAAATGCTAAAGGACAAAAACAATGTGACAAAAATAAAAAAAGAATCAATGGGCTTGAATATGTGTTGCTAGAAATGACCCAAATTGAAAATGCAAAGAGAAGAAAAAGAGGGAATATCCAAGAACTTTGAGATAATTACAAAAGATATAACATGCACATAAATGGGGATTCCAGAAGTGAGAGAAAGAAATAGATGAAACATCTGAAGTAGTGCTGGCTTAGAATTTTCCAAAACTAATGACAGAGATCAAACCACAGATTCAGGAAGCTCAGAAGATATCAAGCTGTTTGTTGCCAAAAATCTATACCTAAACATATTATATACAAACTGCAGGAAAAAAACAAGGAGAAAATCCTGGAAGAAAGCAGAGGGAAAAATACCTTACCTAGAGGAACAAGTAAAGAATCATGTCATACTTCCCTCCAGAAGCTATGTAAGCAGGAAGAGAATGGAATGGAATGTTTAAAGTGTTGAATAAAAAAACTACAAACCCAGAATTCTGTATCCAGTGAAATTATCCTTCAAAAGTGGAAGAGATCAAGAGAATAAAAATACAGTCTACAGACTGGAAAAAAGATACTTATAAAATATGTATCTGATACAGAACGTGCTTCCAAAATATGTGAAGAACTCTAAAAACTCAACAATAAGAAAACATACAACCCAATTTAAACATAAACAAAAGATCCAAACAGATACATCATAGAAGACGACAAAAAAGCATCAAATAAGCACAGGAAAAAAATGCACACCATATGTCATGAGGGAACTGCAAATTAAAACAATGAGATACCACTGTATACCTATTAGAAGGACCAAATGAGAAAGACTGAAAAAAATAAATGCTGACAAAGATGAGGAGCAACAAGAACTCTCATTTACTGCCAGTGGGAATGCAAAAAGACACAGCCATTTTGGAAAATAGTATGGAAATTTCTTATAAAGCCAAACAGTCTTAACATAAGATCTAGCAATTATGCTTCTTAATATCTACCCAAACAAGTTGAAAACATATCCAAAGAAAAACCTGTGCATGAATATGTTTATAGCAGCTTTATCCATAATTGCCAAAAAACTGGAAGCAACCAAAATGTTCCTCACTAGGTAAATGATAAACAGTGGTCCCTCCAGACCATGAGGTATTATTCAGTGATAAAAAGAAATGAGCTTCAATCCTCCCAGATATTTAGGAAGAAGAGGGTAGGAATGAAGAGGTGAAGCACAGGGGATTTTTAAGGCACTGAAGCTATTCTGTATGATCTGTAACAGTGGATACATAACATTACACATTTGTGAAAACTCATACAACTATATATAGTATTCACAAACAGTGAATACTAATGTAAACTATGAACTTTAGTTAATAATAATGGATCAAAATGGTTCACCAATTGCAACAAATGTAGTGCACTAATGCAAGATGTTAATAAGGGAAACTGTGGGGGTAGGGGAGACTTTATAGGAATTCTCCTTTACTGTCTGCTCAATTTTTCTACTAACCTAAAACTGTTAAAAAAATACAGTCTATTAATTTAAAAAATTATTATTATGAAACAGTAATAATACTATTACCTCATTCTCTAAAAAACAAGTATATATTTATGTCTACCTATACAGAGAAAAGGAATGAAAATTTATCTTATCATGGTAGAATTAGGGGCATTTTTTTTTCCTTTGTGATTTTCTAAATCTTCTAAAATGAACACAAATTATACATAACACTTTTCAAACTGTAAGGAAAATAATTTTTTACCTATTCAGAAAATTAAATACTTTTACAAAACTCCCTCTACAGAGATTTGTGGGTAAGAGCACTGAAAAATCTAAGTAACTTACCTCCTGGCAAAATATTCTGAGTCAAACGTGATCCAGCAGTAGGGGCAACAGTGTTACAATGGATGTTGCTTTTCTTGCCTTCAATTGCAAGAGTATTTGCAAGGCCCAGAAGACCCAATTTTGCAGCACTGTAATTTGCCTGGCCAAAGTTGCCATATATTCCTGAAGCCGATGAAGTCATAATGATCCTAAAAGGAAAATCAATCTCTCAATATCATCTGCTCTATGTTTTGATACTGTTGCAACTCTTAAGACTCTTTTTTTCAATACCATTACACCTGTCAAAAGCAATTCTATCCTGTCTCTAGGTTCTCGTAGTTATGATTTCATATGTCTAAATAATATTAATAATATAAATAATCTCTCAAAATTCAACTACAAGGTTTAACTGTTTTATAAAGAATCCCTGATTAGGACCTAATGAATTCGAGTGAAGGATGTATATTCATTATCTGTTGAGAAAAACAATATTTATAAACATAAAATAAATTGGCAATAAATATATAAGTTAAAATTATCATAAGAAACATTAAATAAATAAGTTTTAATTCTCTGTACTCATCTCCTTGCCCCTCTCTCTTTCTGGATTAAATATTAAATGCCTCACATCAAAAGGTGCCAACTACTAACTCACTCTACTTAGCAGATGAAGTAAAATGAATCATATAATTTACTTTCAGAAACTGGTAGGATTAGAATAACTAGAAATTTCCAATAAGAACAGGTATCATAAACAATTTACTTCTAGTAGATATATGTGAACCCTAAGGCAATAGGAATGACCTTGGCTAGTATTAGAGTGCATGGAGGAATGACCTTGGCTAGTATTAGAGTGCACGGAGCCACCTGATAGCTTCTGCCATGTTCTGAGTCACTCTCGTAGATGCAACTCTGAGAGTCCACAGTTCCTAAACAGTTTATAAAGACCAACTCACAACTGGCCAGTACGAGCTAGCAGGAAGCAGACACTCATCTGTCCCCAGGTGGTCAGTGTACATACAAAATGGAACTTTGGTTAGAGAATATACTGCTAAAATAGCAGAGAAAATAAGAAAAATCATTAATAATGAAAAGCAGGAGGTATAAAGAAATATAAAGCTGTCCAGTTCAAGCTAACCTGTAATTAAATGACACCAGTTTATAGGGTATATACCAAAACTACATTTTTAAAGCCTGTGCATATATCTGAAGATTTTTTTCCTCAGTGTCAAAGCAATTATCTTTCTCTGTGCAGAAGAACCTACACACAACATGACGAATCCCCCTTGATAGCCACATGCAACTCTTACCTTCCAAAGTTCTGTTTCTTCATGTGATCCCAAGCTGCCCGGGTCACTTGGAATGAGCCCCGCAAATGAACTCTATGGATGATATCTCAAACAAGAAATTCCTTTATTAAATACATTGTCAAAAATTAGAAAGTCATAACTCAGAAACAATATAAGCAATGATTTACATTCATAACAATGTTCATCTTACACCTAGCATTCAAAATCAACTATTGTCACACCACTCTCTGAGTAACCATTTTTGCTTCTGTTCCAATTTTATAACCATCCATTTCCCTTATAAATTATGATAAATTTATTGTAATCCCTGTTCACATCTAAATACAGTACCATCTTTAATTTATGCTTCATTTATATAAAAATCCACTAATACAAATAACTAAGAATTTTACATATATATTAATAGGGGCTCAGCACAAACAGTTAAAGCATCATCATAAACCAGAGTTCATCATCAATAAATGTTTACAAAATGCTCAGTATATCACTACACCCCTATTTTTATCAGGGTTTGCAAATAAGTTAGAGTAAGGAGGGGGAAGGGTAACAAGTAAAAGGAGGGAGCTGGGAAGAAGAAAGAGAGAAGACAATCTGCCTCTAGAGATGCCAACCCAATGAACAGGCAACCTGGGGAATGACACAGACAGGCAAACAACTCTAGCTTTAACTTTATTCTTTGCATTATTAAGTTTTTAACCATTTTTACTTATTTTTGTTTCAATCTGGGGCCTCAACAAATGTTATGGTGTATATTAGAAGAATAATGTAAAAGTGAAAAAGAGTGAGAAAGAAAGGAAAAAGTAAAAAAGAAAGGAAAGAAAAAGAGAGAGAGGGAGAGAGGGAGGAAGGGAGGAATAAAGAAAGAAAGAATAGAAGGAAAGGGTATTGGACAGTGGTGAACTTAGGACGACACCGAAGGAGGAAACACACAGCCCTACTAGAGTTCAAAGCAAAGTGCCAACATAGCCCCCTTTGCCAACAAATCTTATCTTTCTCAGCTTCTCTTTTACCCCAGTTGTTACAAAGGAAGAGGAAACTAAAAGCCCCACTTTGCTTAATTCTAAGTCACAAAGATATTCTGCTTTGTCCAAAAGAACTTCTGGAAATGTTACCCAGAGGCACACTCTGTAAACAATGATATAATTCACCTGAGTTACCCTGCCTGCTCCTGTTCTCAGCTACCATGGCTTTAGTTCTGATGGCTAATGAAAGTAAGGCAACTTAGAGCAGACAGGAAAAAAAATTCGGGACTCTAGTTTTTTCATTACCTAAACTCAATCTTTGCAACTGGACGTTCCTAAAGGAAATTTGTCCTACTTAGAATCTTCAAAATTACCTGATTTTGCACTTGCAATAAAAATCACACAGCCAGACTAAGATGCTAAAGGCTGTTAGAGTTAATACTGCTACAAATGCTAACTGCCTCTCAAAGGAAAAAAGAGGAAACAAATCAAAAGGTACAAAATCCTCTTGGATAACTTCTACCAACTGATCTATATTGTTTTTAATTTATCAAATATTAAACAAAAAATAGGCTATTTCCAAAGTGTTCATCATTTTCAGTTGAAAGCTTGTTCATCACCTAAATCAGCAGAAGCAAAAGTAGGTAAAAGGAAGTTTTCCCTTAAATGCATAAACTCATCAAATATTTAAGGCTAAATGGATAAGCATTCAAAACAACTTACCCCAGTCTTCATCACTTATTCTACCAAAGGTACGGTCCCTCAGAATTCTAAAAAGGTGATATTATATAGGTTAGTTGGGGAAGACATACACACTTAAAAACTTTGCATGCACATTACTTCACCAAAAATAAAAGAATACAAAAAAAGATGACAGAATAGGAAGGCAAGACAGAAACCTCCTCCCAAAACATATAAAAGAGGAAAAAACACAGCAAATGCAACTAGACCTGAAACGACCTGAACACTGCAGAACAGATCCCCTGCACTTGAGGAGGAAGAGAGGAGCCACAGGGTGAGGTGGCAAAGCTGAGACGGAGCAGGACTCAAGCCCTTGCTCCAGCCCAGCCTACAGGCAGGAGAGAGAGGAACAGAGGGGGGAAGGGGAAGGCTCCCAGGAGTGCTGCATATCTGGCCCCGGGGATCTGCTCCGGGCGCACAAGCCCACGTTACACTGGGTTCTGGTGATTACTGGGGCTGGACACCAGGGGCAGGCGGAACACTCTGGGAGGCTGAGACTCCAGCCAGTGTGGAGGACAGGCAGGCTCTGCTGGTCCTGAGACCCAAAGCAGAGGCAGCTTCAAACGAAAGACTTGCCAGCAGTGGGAGGGGTACCAGAGAGGTGAGGGTTGGACAGAACTCTCTCCTCAGGAGAACATGCAGGTGGAGGGTACCTCCTCAGCCCTTCCTCAGCCCAACAGATCGGGAACTCTCGGGGTCTCCAGATGCTCCATCTGCCTTGCTTGCAATGCAGCACTGAGGCCCCTCCCTGGCACTGGGGGAACCAGCCCACGTGGTCCAGCATCAGCATCAGACTTTGCTGTCCGGCAGGTAGAGGGAGACTCTCCCAGCTTGCTTGGCTCCATTTCAGCCCAGCCAGAGAGGTGCCTAGAGGCACCAGCCCCAAGAGCTCCTTCCTCCCTGTGGGTGTCTAAACCCCATGCTGTGCATCCAGCTGAGGCACATCACTCCACCCACCCCATTAACCCTGCAGCCCTGTCATTGCTGCAGGCCAAGCAGAGGGTGGGCCACCCACAGCGAGCTCAGCAGAGACTCCTGAGCTGATCACAAAGGCAGCAGTTCAAGCAAACTGCCCACCCAGACTGAGACCACTACAGAGGCCAGACAGAAAGGCGCCCTGCCCACAGCATGCCAACAACTGGGGCCCCTGCAAAATGGAGCCAGACACTGGACAGTAAAGAATCTTCAGCTTCTGGGAACCATAGCACACCTTCTTCATAACGCTATCGTTCTATAGGCCAGAAAGCAGAGCACAGACACCTAATACAAAGGAAGAAACAGAAGCCCTGACAAAATGAGAAGGCAGAGGGATTGATCCAATCAAAACTACAAGACAGAACCCCAGAAAGAGGGCTAAATGAAACAGAGATCACCAATCTTCTTGATAAAGATTTCAAATTTAGTCATAAACATGCTCACGGATTTACAGTAAAGTATTCAAGATCTCAGGGAGGACTTCAACAAAGAGACAGAAAACCTTAAAAAGAGCCACTAAGCCAGTCTCACATGATATGATAAAGGGACTGCTGTAGATAGAAATGACCTGAAGGCTACATAGCTTTCGCCCATGAAAATAAACCCACAGTAAAGGCAGTAGACCAACTAATTACCAAGCAAGCACAAAATTAAAACAAAGAAGCAACATCAACTATACACAAAATCACTCAAGGGATACACAAAAAGTGCAGATTATGACATCTAATACAAGAAATGTGGAGGACTAAGAAGAAGGGGAAAAAAGTTCCTTTAGATTGTATTTGAAATAGACTAATCAGCAATTTAAGATAGACTATTATGTAGTAAAGAAGCTACTATTGAACCTTTGGTAACCCCAAAACTAAAGCCTACAATAAATACACACACACAAGAATAAATAAATTTTAAGAAGAGAGAGAAATCCAATTAGAACTCTAAATAAAATCATCAATAACAAGAAGAGAATATAAGAGAGGAAGAAAGGAACAGAGAGGAGATATAAAAAACAAGAGAAAACAATTAATAAAATGGCAGTAAGTAGATATCTATCAAATTGTAGGAGGGGATACTTGACAAGGTGATTCCAAAGTTCATCTGAAAAAAAAATGTGAATTCCAGAGTCATCTGGATTCCAAAAATTCATCAGGAAAGTTTTTAAACAAAAAATAAGGCAAGAATCCCTTTTCTACCAGCTAACAAAAGCCACCATAATAAAAGCAGTATACTGGTGGTTCCAGAAAAGATAGATCAGTAAAATAAAAAAAATTAAATATAGAAACTGACCCACATATGTCTAATAATTTAGTATGTGGTAACAATGGCATGTCAAATTAGCAAAGAAAGGATGAATTATTTAATAACTGGTATTTGTATAACTGTCTAATCAGTTAGAGATAAATGTAAGGCTGGATCCTTTCTTCACACCTTGGACTGAAATAAATCCCAAATGAATTTAAAACTTAAAAAAAAAAAAGAAAGTATACTTACCCAGCATTGTTGACCACAATATCTACAATATAAAAAGATCTAAGTCACAAATAAAAAAGCAAACATATTTATCAGCATTTGCTTATAACTCACATTTCTTTCAAAACTGTTTTCCCCCCAAGGCAAAATAAATATAAAAGGTAAAGAGTGCTATGAGAACAAAACTTTATAATGACAGCAAAAACAATGTCTGATTCACGAACACTCAAGTACCTCATTTATCGGTGCTTTCCTCTCAAACTTACATAGCTAAATTTTTCCACCTCAACCTTCTACCAAAACGCCACCATCTTATTTACAGAATAAGCTGTTGTATGACTTTTAGGTTCTTAGGATTGTGTGGTACAAGTCATACCTCATTTAACCTCCAAATCCACTCACAAAGTTACAAGTTTCAAAAATTCTTCCCTGCCCCTCAAAAGTCAAAAGCCCATAAAGGAAACCATTATAGTGAGACACTGGTGGCCTGTCTTAATACATAATTGTATTCTCACTATGAAAAGAAAGGAATTATTTTTTTAAGATTCAAACTGCCACCTTATGGCTATTTCACCCTATGATTTTATACCTTTGTGGTCTCTATCCCTCTGTCAGATAATATGATGTGAACATGTCTCTTATTAGCAAGACCAAACATAACTAGAAAAATAAATATGCCAGCCAAAAATACTATGGTGAGGGAACTCAAATTATGAAAATTAAGGTTTTTCAAATTGTAAACATGTTGGGCTTATCTGCAGAACTGCTGCCCTCTAGCAACTCAACAGTCTTTTTTAAAATGTGTGGGACTAAACCAGGAAGAATAACTAGAGAAGGATGGACTAAACAATATATTTGAAATGCTTCTTAAAGATAAAACCTTGTATTATATATAATTCACCTTAATTAATCTGTAAGATATTGAATCACTTTAATTCAAATCATTATAATTACCCAAAAGAATCCATTGGGTTCTCTATTGCCAAAACACTGACTTATCTCCTATTTTATAAATACATTTGGGGTATAAATTTTTTAAACCTTTTTTTTTGATGTTCAAAAGAATTTTTAAAATTGAAGTATAGTTGACATACTATTATAATACATGGGGTATAATTACATTACTATAAAAAAGAGAACTTAGAGAATCTTACGAGTTTTTAAGAAGTTCTTAAAGTACAAAAAAATACAAAATCTCAACACATCTTCACCTAAAAACTCATCTCGAACCCTCTGTAGAATAAGGTAGGGTATATAAACTACTTAATTTATAAAACAAATCTAAAAACTTCATTATCAAGAAAGAGGGAGTTTTTAATAAACAAAAGTAAAATCAAAAATATTTTATTAGGAAGGGAGAAGCTTCTGTTAGTGCCATAAATGCAAAGAAACATCACCTATTCTCCCAAAAGCATCCAGGGCTGTCTTGACAATCTTCTCTCCTGCTTCCACTGAATCTGAGGGAAAGGGAAATTAGTACAAACCTTCAGTAATAGCCTTCATGAATGACTTCTAACTGCTGTGAATTGGAGCACATGACAGACACTGATACAGTGAGTGCTACTGGCACTCCCCCATTTCCAAGAAAAATACATTTATATTGCAAGCACATAACAAATCAAGATACAGATGATCTAATGTTACAAAAGAAATTTAGCCCCTAGACAATTATTCTTAAACCTACAAAAAAAAGGCCAGAGGGCGAATAAAGAATATTTGGCAAATATTGCCTAAACAGCACTGTACAACTTTCTATAAAGATGGAAATCTCCTATTTCTGCAGTAATACAGTAGCCACTATCCACATGTGGCTACTGAGTGCTTGACATGTCACTAGAATGACAGACAAGCGGAATATTTAATTTTAAATATTTCATATCCATTTAATTTTAAATAGCCACACAGCCATTTTCCCTTTAGGGTAAAAATCAAAATTTGGGAGAGCGGGAGGGAGATGCAAGTTTAATTTGAAAAAGCATGTTCAATGCTATAACCACACATGGAAAACAAACGTACTATTTCTGTAATACTAACTACAAAAGGCAAAACTCAACAAAATACTATGGCTTCACTATTTTCTGCTAATCAGCCCAGGGGAGGGGGTCATATCCCTAGAGTTGTGGGTCAAATGGTCAGCTGTCACCTCAAAGTCACCACTGCCTCCTTCTATGTTCTCTGCAATCATAGGGGAGAAGCCAGGAAAACAGTCCCTTCCTTGGGACCCATACAGTCCTGAGTTAGACCTACCAGAGACATCCACCTAAAGGGTGGGAAAGCAGGAGAAGCCTGCAAATGCAGGAATGTTGTGAGCAGCCTGCTGACGCACGATCAGCAGCACATGTGGGTGAGCTCTTGCAAACCACCTGCAGCAGGCTGAGGGTAACCGCTCCCCATGACACGCACCTGTCCAGCCCTTCCAATGGTTATGTCAGCCTCTCATTCTTTGTATCAAAACCTTTCACACTTGGAAAACCTAGAGCAGCTTCTGTTTTCCTGACTGAATCCTGATTGATACAGGTTGCATATCAAAACTGTGGTGCGGAGGAGGAAAGTCTGGGATTTTTCTCTCTATAACATAGGTTTTTAAAACTGTAGAATTTAAAAAAATTTAAAAACCTTTTCATAGATCCTCAATGTGGAAAGAAGATACTGAAATACCTATCTCATTATTCCCCTCAACACTCAAAACAAACCATATTCTATTTCCTTTTCTCTAAAATTTCAAAATGAAGTCACTGGTGGTCTAATTTTGTCCCTGGCCCATAAAAACGATCTCAGTAAGTACTAGCTTTTTAAAGCAAATCTACTCAAGAAGGTCCCTTGTACATACCACTGGAATCAATACATTAAATGTAAAGGCTGTATTTGCTGTTTATCTAAAGGATTTGTTTTAATGCCTAACTTTGACTCTTAATATTTTACAAGATAAGAAAGTCACACGGAGCAATGATTACTTGTGCAAAGGGAATATGGAAGTTCTTCTTCTTACACTATATTACTTGAAGAATGTTTTAAAAACTTTTTTAAAAAGAATTTAAGGTTATTCCATAGGAATACATAAGACCTTTTAGTTAAAACAGGTCTTTTAAAACAAGAACATATTCATATCCACACCTACAATAATTTATTGATTATATCATGTGCTCATTAATAAAAATATTAAATGATAGAATAAAAGTTAGACTCATGAAGTAATTTATACCAAGGTTAAAAAATTCTCCCGTATTATATAAACTATGTAGCCAAACAGCTTTAGTTAATTCAGATAAAATCTAATTTCATGATTACTCTGGAATGCTGAGATATTTGATCAGTGATTACTAATGTGAGCGATAGCATTAGTTGAAGGAAAATAAACAATTCTCTGAAATATCATACCATAGTTGGCTACTGCTTTTCCACCTTTTCTTCTTATTTCTGCAACAACTTTATCAGCAGCTGAGGAGCCTTTACCAATTCCCCTGTGGTCCCCTCCTAAATCATTCACTGCAATATAAGAACAAACAAGAATTCATTTCTGGACCTTCAAAACACAAATCGGAAATGAAACTCTATTGCTAGTGTATTTCTTCAGCTATCTATCTCCCAAATTTCCTTCTACCCCCATCCCCACCTTACTAAACACACTATGAGACATGTACTTCCAAAATACGCCTCTTTGTTTATAGATGTACATGTGAAGGAGCAAAAATATTTAAATACAGGTTCATGTCATGAAATTTGTAACTTTGCAATGCCCTTCCTTTTTTCAAAAGAAAAAGAAAATGATTCAATCCACTTTTAGGAAAAACAAAGGAAGAAATAACCTTGGGATCACAGTAAGATTAAACACACAGGAAAATAATATGGAGGTTTCTCAAAAAATTAAAAATAGAATTGCTGTATGATTAATCAATCCCACTCCAGGGTATTTACCCACTCCAGGATATTTACTCAAAAGAATTAAAATCAGGATTTCAAAAAGATATTAGCACCCCAATGTTCACTGTAGCACTATTCACAATAACCAAGACATGGAAACCTACATGTCCATCAATAGATGAACTGATCAAGAAAATGTGCCATATCTATACAATATAGAATTCTATTCGGGTTTCAAAAAAAAGGAAATGCTGTATTATGCAGCAACATGGATGAACCTTGACAACAATATATTAAGTGAAACAACCCATTCACAGAAGGCCAAATACTGCATGATTCCACTTACATCAAAGTATCTAAAATAGACAAACTCGCAGAATCAGAGAGTAGGATGGTGGTTGCCAAAGATTAGAGGCAAGAGAGGAGGAGTTGCTCATCAGTGGGCACAAAGGTTCAACAATGCAAGATGAATTCATTCTAGAGATCTGGTCTACAACATAGTACCTATATTTAATAATACTGTACACTTAAAATTTGTCATGGGGGTAGATCTAATATTGAGTGTTCTTACTACAATTTAAAAAAAAGATTAAATACACAATGTGAAATAACTTCTCTATGTCAAGAAACCTTTTGTTTACAGGAATGGTGATAAAGAACTGGTATGAGTTTAAACTAGTAGACAGAGAAGCTCTCTTGTAAATCTTAATAGAACATTCTGTGTCATGGGCTACAATGAAAGAAAGAAAAACAATTAAAAGAAGTCAAAAATTATCCACAGAACTAATATGTATTCAGTCACTAATTTATAATTTCTTTATATGTTCAACAAATGACTGCACTTACCACTTAACATCTCTTTATATCCAATTATACATATTAATTGAGCATTTACTATTTGTAAGGAAACCTATAGAGGGAGACAAACATGTCTGAGAGTGGTGCCTGCCCTTGAAGAGTTTATAATCTGTTGAAAGTTAAGTGTGTGATGACTACAGCAATGCAAAGAGTTTAGCACAAGGTATAAAAACGCCAAATTAACTTAGTAATAGGCACAAAAAACAAAGTTAACTTGTACAATAATTTCTGATAAAATTTACAAAATAAAATGCAAAAGTACTGAAAAGATACGTAGGTCAGTGCCAAATAACTTGAAAAATAAAACAATTTAAAAAAATATTTGGGACAAAGAATTAATACGCTAAAAAAAAATTTTTTTTTCCTTCGGAGGAATGGCTCCTTTTTTGGATTCGGGTGAGGGTTGCATGGGGGATTGAGTAGACAAAAAGATGATACAGAGAAAAAGCCAGTGTCTACACACACTTAAAGTCAGCTAAGCTAAACGTTTTTTTTTCTTAAAGGAAATGAGGTTTTCAAACTGTAGACTATATTTTTTCTAATATAGTTTTATCAGTTTTACTGCAAATAAAAAAATGCTGTGAAGGCGGAAATGGAAAGAGTCTTATATTATCCCTGAAGAGATTAAAAAACATGTGGTTAAGATTCTCAAGACTAAATTCCTATTAATCACTCATTTCCATGCAATTATTCAAATGACAGGAAACAACCAGTACAAAATATCAAGGTTTTAAAACATGTAGCTAACAGTCTTTTAAAACCCTTTTTAACCAAGCAAGGGAAAGCTCAAAAGCCAATTGGCAAGTGTGATATTTCAGTAGAGAAAATTATTCAATTGTGCAATGAAAGACTACCCCCAAGTGGAAATTGTTCAAAGTGCAACCAAACAGGTGAACACTGAAACCTGGGTAAATAATTTATTGACATAAATGATGTGCAGTGAACCAATATCAGAATATATTTATTCAAGACAAGTCTCTACCTTAGCACTAAATTAACACTGACCTCATTCAGTCATCCTACTATGACCAGAGCCAACTCACAGGGACTACAGCCTAGACTAGAAAAGCCCAGGTTACAGGCTGAAGGGCTTGGATAGCAACAACGTTACAAGATTTTTTACTTGTATACAAAGAAAAACATATCTATACTACAGAACACTGTTACCATACAACTGTAAGACTAAAATTCTAATACAGTAATAATAAATAAAAATGTTAAATACCATCACTACTTTATACTGGGATGTGCATACTTTGTGTTTTCAAAGAACCATTATGTACACTGCTGCATTTGACCTCCAAGCAGCTTTTCAGGAGGTTGGCAGGAGCAATTACTACTTTCAGGGATGTGGAAACAGTTGGGAAAGGTTAGGTAACTTGTCCCAGGCCCCAAGGCTGCATGAAGTGGCAAAATTCACACTTGAACCTAGGTCTACTACCGTGTCACTCTACTCCTCTAATGCTGCAAGTTTTTTTAACCCTAAAACAGAACATAATTATTTCCATCCAACAACAGCAACAAAAATCATGTTTATATGGGGGAGGGAGTAAGGAAACAACAGATCAGCCACCCCTCTCAAGCAAAGGGATTTAAAACAGGTAGTAAAAATTGTTAAGATTATGATAAAGACAGAGTACTTTCAGCTGAAACTATCAAAATATACTAGAAATGTAATATATCTGTAAGTCCTCCACATAAAATCCAGTTTATAACCCTGAAGGGCTTGTTTCCTGAAGACAAAATCTTTTGGCTACTTCTGACACTAAACCAGAGGACCTGAATACACATTTTCCCAAAGAAGAGATACAGAGGGCCAACAGGGCTATCAAAGACTAGATAAATTTCTTCCTAAAAATCCATCCCCAAGACAAGTCAGCAGTGGCCTGCTATTAGCCAACCACTAGACAGGGATGTAAAGATAGATCCAGGGACCTCTAAAACACCTTTAGAGACTATAAACGTACTCTATAAATAGGTAAATGGACACCTAAATACTAAGGACCACATTATCAGGAATGGATGGCCTGAAAATGGGACTACGTATTTGTGAGATTGCCTGCTTCCCCACTTCCTCACAACAGTGGACATAATCATTCTTTGTAGTCTGCCAATTAAATTATTATAAACTGTAGCTCATTATTCTAATTCACATTTCTTCCAACACTAGTAAGGTAACATTTTATTTTCATGGGTTTATTGTTTGTACTGCTTAAATCACATTTTATTTGGGATGTTTGTCTTAAAGATTTTTAAGTGTCCTTTATTTATAAAACATTTAATTCTTTATCATACATATTGCAAATCAAAAATTATTTTATTGAAATGTTGACCGAGAAAGAGAAGTAACATCCGAGCATAAATATTAGTTGATAAGCATATGTACACCATTTTTCAGTATTGTCTCATGTAAACCAGATAGAGAAATCTGGATTTGTCTTTAGTAATCCTTTGTGCTATACTGGTCTCTTTGCTCTCAGAAGCTGACTGTCTTGCTCCTTCTCTTTACCCTTCACCCCAGCCTTCCCTACTGGCCCCAAAGACTAAAGCAGTCTATAGATTCAATGCAATCCCTATCAAAATACCAATGGCATTTTTTTCCACTAACTAGAGCAAATCCTAAAATATGTATGAAACCACAAATAAAACCAAATAGCTCAAGCATTCTTGTTTCCCTTTTCCCCCCAACCCCAAGCAATCTCGAGAAAGAATGAAGCTGGGGGGTACCACGCTCCCTGACTTCAAGCTCTACTACAAAGCTTAAGTAACCAAAATGCTATGGTACTGGCACAAGAACAGATACATAGACCAATGGAACATTATACAGAGCCCAGAAATATACCCTCACCTACATGGTCAATCATCTTTGACAAAGGAGGCAAAAACATACATGGAGAAAGGACACTCTCTTCAATAAATGGTGCTGGGATAACTGAACACCTACATGCAAAAGAATGAAACTGGATCACTGTCTTGTATCATACACAAAATTAAACTCAAAATAGATAAAAGGTCTAAATATAAGACCTGAAACCATAAAATTTCTATAAGAAAACACAGTCAATTCTTGAACATTGTCACTGGTAAGTTTTTTCTGGCTATGTCTCCCCAGGAAAGGAAACAAAAGCAAAAATAAAAAAGCAGGGCTACATCAAAGTAAAAAGCTTGTACAGCAAAGAATATCATCAACAAAATAAAAAGGCAGCAGACTCTATGGGAGAATATATTTGCAAATAATTTATCTGTTAAGGGGCTAATATCCAAAATATACAAAGAACTCACATAACTCAACACCAAATAAACAAACAACCCAATTAAAAAATAGGCAGAGGACCTGAATAGACATTTTTCCAAAGACAGATGGAGGGGCAACAGACACAGTAATCAAGTCAATTTGGTACTGGCATAAGAACAGACCCGTAAATTAGTGGAATAGAATAGAGAGCATACATGTATGGCCAATTAATATAAAATAAAGGAGCCACGGATATACAATGGGGAAATGACAGCCTCTTCAACAGCTGGTGTTGGCAAAACTGGACAGCTACATGTAAGAGAATGAAACTGGATTACTGTCTAACTCCATACACAAAACTAAACTTAAAATGGATCAAAGACCTGACTGTAAGTCATGAAACAATAAAACTCTTAGAAGAAAATATAGGCAAAAATCTCTTGAATATAAACATGAACAACTTTTTTCTTAATATATTTCCTTGAGCAAAGGCAACAAAAGCAAAAATGAACAAATGGGACTACATCAAATTAAAAAGCTTCTGTACAGCAAAGGACACCACCAGTAGAACAAAAAGGCATACCACAATATGGGAGAATATATTCATAAACAACTCACTGGATAAGGGGTTAATATCCAAAATATATAAAGAACTCACACTCCTCGAGACCCAAAAAACAACCTGATAAAAAAAATGGGTGGAGGACCTGAAAAGACACTTCTCCAAAAAAGAAATACAAATGGCCAATAAGCACATGAAAAGATGCTCCACATCGCTAATTATAAGGAAAATGCAAATTAAAACCACAATGAGATATCACCTCATACCGGTTAGGAAGGCCACTATCCAAAAGACAAGAAAGAACAAATGCAGGCAAGAATGTCGAGAAACTAAAACTCTCTTACACTGTTGGTGGGAATGTAAATTGGTGCAACTACTGCAGAAAGCAATATGGAGATTCCTCAAAAAACTAAAAATAGAAATACCATTTGACCCAGTCATTCCACTTCTAGGAATTTACTTGAAGAAAACAAAACCCTTGATTCAAAAAAGACATATGCATTCCTATGTTTATCACTGCACTATTTACATATGGAAGCAACCTAAGTGTCCATCAATACATGAATGGAAAAGATGTGGCACATAAACACAATGTGGTATTATTCAGCCATAAAAGGAAAAGAAATTCACCCATTTATTTGCAACAACATGGATGGATCTAAAGGGTATTATGCTCAGTGAAATAAGCCAGGCAGAGAA
The DNA here is from genome assembly GCF_030020395.1 of Manis pentadactyla. Classification (NCBI taxonomy): domain Eukaryota; kingdom Metazoa; phylum Chordata; class Mammalia; order Pholidota; family Manidae; genus Manis; species Manis pentadactyla. The sequence goes on from NC_080031.1 coordinate 84,764,322, forward strand.
AGACAAATACCATATGATTTCACTTCTTTGTGAAGGACAAAACCAAAGCAAGAGATGGCTTAAAGATGGCAGTGTGAGAGGTGAGAAAGAAACTTCCTCCCAAAATCACATATAATATCAAAATATAGCAAATACAACTAATCCTGAAATAGCAACAGAAGAGAAGGCTACGTCAGACTGCCTACACCTGGGGAAAACAGCAGACCTCAGGATAAATGGGTAAAGTATCAAAGTCGTGATATGGCAGGACCCAAGCCCTTCCTTCACGCCAGCTCACCGGAGGGAGGAAGAGAAATGGAGAAGGGAGGGGTGGAGGGCTAGGATTACTGAACACACAGCACTGGAGATCTGCTCTGGGAGCATAAACCAATTACATGGTGCTCTGGAGATTAGTGGGGTTAGAAAGATAAGACAGGTGGAATACATGGAGACTCTCAGATTCCAGCCACTTGTAGAGACAGATACCAACAACCAGCCACTATGGGACAAAAGAAAGGCGGGCAGTCTGAGAGACTTCCTAACAGCGAGAGGGCTGCTCAAGGGGCAAGAGCTGCACAGAGCTTCCTGTTCAGGAGAAAGGACAGGTAACAAAATTGTCCTGGTACACTCTGCCCAGCAGGTTGGGAACTTTCAGGAGCTTCAGGCGCTCCACCACCCTGGCTGGCAACGCAGCTATGAGGCCCCCCACCACAATAGACAGCCTGCTGCTCCTTCCTCCCGTCACAAACCAGCTGCCCCTGCCATTACACCAGGCTAGCCAGAGGGTGGCCCCTCCTACAGCACCTACAAGTGCATAGCATAGAGCCTCCTCCTTGCACATTTGGCCCACTGGCCCTGGCAGTGGAGGCAGGCACTGCAGCCAAGAAGCAGGAAAGAGTTCTTGCCTCCTGACAAGCACCAGTGCTGCTCACCTGTGACCCCTGCCATCACTCCAGGGGCTGAGCAGCTCCAGAGAGTAGAGCTTCAGGGCACTAAAGGGTGCCACCTACAAATATGAAATGTCAAAGGAACCTGGTTCAAACCAAAGTCCCACAAACACCATAAAGAGGATCAAGTGAAACTGAACTCACCTGAATGTTCCCACAAGAGATTTTAAAATAAGAATCATAAACATGTTCACAGAGCTACAGAAAAATATTCAAGAACTCAGGGAGGAATTCAGGAATGAGACAGAAACTTAAAAAAATACGTATCTGAAATGAAACATACAATGGAGGGATATAAAAGAAGATTAGATGAAGTAGAGGAGACAGTAAATGAAATAGAAATTAAAGAACAGGAATACAAAGAAGCTGAGGCACAGAGAGAAAAAACTATCTCTGGAATGAAAAAAAAATGAGAGAACTGTGTGACCAATCCAAATGAAACAATACTCGCATTATAGGGGTACCAGAAGAAGAGAGAGAAAAAGGGATAGAAAGTGTCTCTGAGGAAGTAATTGCTGAAAACTTCCCCAATCTGGGGAAGGAGATAGTCTCTCAGGCCATAACGGTGCACAGATCTCTCAAAAGAATGAACCCAAGGAAGACAGCACCAAGACACATAATAATTAAAATGGCAAATATCAAGGATAAGGATGGATTATTAAAAGCAGCCAGAGAGAGAGAAAAACGATCACATACAAAGGAAAACCCATCAGGTTATCAGCAGACTTCTCAACAGAAACCTGACAGGCTACAAGGGAGTGGCATGATATACTTAATGCAATGAAGCATAAGGGCCTCGAACCAAGAATACTCTATCCGGTAAGATAATCATTTAAATTTGAAGGAGGGATTAAACAATTTCCAGAAAAGCAAAAGATGGGAGAATTTACCTCCCACAAACCATCTCTACAGTGTATTTTGGAGGGACTGCTATAGATGGAAGTGTTTCTAAGGTTAAATAGCCATCACCAGAGGAAATAAAACTATAGTAAAAAAAATAGACCAATTAATTACTAAGCAGATGCAAAATCAAATAACCACCCCCAAAGTCAGTCAAGGAATAGACAAAGAATACAGAATATGATACCTAATATATAAAGAATGGAGGGGGGAGAAAAAGGAAGAAAAAAAAAAGAACCTTTAGTGTTTGTAACAGTATACTAAGTGAGTTAAATTAGACTATCAAAAAGGAAGTTACCCTTGAACCTTTGGTAACCACGAATTTAAAGCCTGCAATGGCTTAAGTACATACCTATCGATAATCACCCTAAACATAAATGGTCTGAATGCACCAATCTAAAGACATATAAAGTCACTGAATGCATAAAAAAACAAGACCTGTCTATATCCTGCCTACAGCAGACACACTTCAAACCCAAAGACATACACAGACTAAAAGTGAAGGGATGGAAAAAGATATTTCATGCAACTAACAGGGAGAAAAAGCAGGAAATGCAGTACTTTTATCAGACAAAATAGACTCCGAAACAAAGTAATGAGACAAAGAAGGACATTACATAATCAGTCCAACAATAGGACATAACCATTATAAATATCTATGCACTCAACACAGGAGCACCCAAATATGTGCAACAAATACTAACAGAATTAAAGGGGGAAATACAATGCAATGCATTCATTTTAGGAGACTTCAACACTCCACTCACTCCAAAGGACTAATCAACCAGGTAGAAAATATGTAAGGAGACAGAGGCCCTGAACAATACATTAGAACAGATGGACCTAACAGACATCTACAGAACACTCCACCCAAAAGAAGCAGGATACACATTCTTCTCAAGTGCACATGGAACATTTTCAAGAAGAGATCATATACTAGACCACAAAAAGAGCCTCAGTAAATTCCCAAAGACTGAAATTGTACCTACCAACCAGCTTCTCAGATGACAAAGATATGAAATTATAAATAAATTATGCAAAGAAAACAAAAAGCCCACAAACACATGGAGGCTTAGCAACATGCACCTAAATAATCAATGGATCAATGACCAAATAAAAACGGAGATCAAGCAACATATGGAGACAAATGATAACAATAACTCAACACCGCAAAATCTGTGGCATGCAGTGAAGGCAGTGCTAAGAGGAAGTATATTACAAAATAGGCTTACCTCAGGAAAGAACAATCACATATAACAGTCTGAAGTCACAATTAATGAAACTAGAAGAACAAATGAGGCCCAAAGGCAGTACAAGGAGGGACATAATAAAGATTAGAGCAGAAATAAATAAAATCAAGAAGAATAAAACAATAGAATAAATGAAAGCAGGAGCTGGTTCTTTGAGAAAATTAACAAAACAGATAAATGCCTAGCCAGACTTATCAAGAAAAAAAGAGAGTCTACACACAAAAAAAGAATCAGAAATGAGAAAGGAAAAGTCACTAGACAACACAGAAATACAAAGAATTATGAGAGAATACTATGTAAAATTTTATGCTAACAAATTGGATAATCTAGAAGAAACGGACAACTTTCTAGAAAAATACAACCTTCCAAGGCTGACCCAGGAAGAAACAGAAAATCTGAAGAGACCAATTACCAGCAACAAAATTGAATTGGTAATAAAAAAACTACCTAAGAACAAAAAATCCATGGACCAGATAGCTTCACTACTGAATTTTATCAAACATTTAGAGAAGATGTAATACCTATTCTCCTTAAAGTTTTCTAAAAAGCAGAAGAGGAAATACTTCCAAACTCATTCTATGAGGCCAGCATCCCTTAAATACCAAAACTAGCCAAAGACATCATAAAAAAAAGAAAATTACAGACCAATATCCCTGATGAACATAAATGCAAAAACACTCAACAAAATATTAGCAAACCAAATTCAAAAATACATCAAATAGTATTTATTCTAGGGATGCAAGGATGGTACAATATTTGAAAATCCATCAACATCATACATGACATCAACAAAAAACCACATGATCATCTCCACAGATGCCAAAAAAGCATTTGACAAAATTAATCATCCATTCATGATAAAAACTCTCAACAAAATGGGTATAGATGGCAAGTACCTCAACATTAATAAAGGCCATATATGACAAACCCACAGTCAACATCATACTTAACAGCGAGAAGCTGACAGCTTTTCCTTTAAGATTGGGAACAAGACAAGGATGCCAACTCTCCCCACTTTTATTCAACATAGTTCTGGAGGTCCTAGCCACAGCAATCAGACAACACAAAGAAATAAAAGGCATCCACACTGGTAAGGAAGAAGTTCAACTTTCACTGTTTGCAGATGACATGATATTGTACATGAAAAACCCTAAAGAATCCAGCCCAAAACTACTAGAACTAGTAACTGAATTTAGTAAAGTTGCAGGATACAAAATCAATATACAGAAATCTGTGGCATTCCTATATACTAACAGTGAACTAGCAGAAAGAAAAATCAGGAAAACAATTCCTTTCACAATTGCGTCAAAAAGAATAAAATACCTAGGAATAAACCTAACCAAGGAAATCAAAGACCTATACCCTGAAAACTACAAGACACTCATGAGAGAATTTAAAGACAATAATAAATGGAAATACATGCCATGCTCATGGACAGGAAGAATAATACTGTCAAAATGGCTATTCTGCCTAAAAAGCAATCTAGAGATTCAATGCAATCCCTAACAAAATACCAACAGCATTCTTCAACGAACTAGAGCAAATAGTTCTAAAATTCATATGGAACCACAAAAGATCCTGAATAGCCAAAGCAATCCTGAGAAGGAAGAATAAAGCTGGGGGGATTATGCTCCCCAACTTCAAGCTCTACTACAAAGCCACAATAATCAAGACAATTTGGTACTGGCACAATGACAGATCCATAGATCAATGGAACAGAGAGCCCAGATATAAACCCAAGATATATGGTCAATTAATACACGATAAAGGAGCCATGGATATACAATGGGGAAATGACAGCCTCTTCAACAGCTGGTGTTGGCAAAACTGGACAGCTACCTGCAAGAGAATGAAACTGGACTATTGTCTAACTCCATATGCAAAAGTAAACTCAAAATGGATCAAAGACCTGAATATAAGTCATGAAACCACAGAACTCTTAGGCAAAATCTCTTGAATATAAACATAAGCAACATTTTCCTGGACACATCTCCTTGGGTCAGGGAATCAAAATCAAAAATGAACAAATGGAACTACATCAAACTAAAAAGCATCTGTACAGCAAAGAACACCATCAGCAGAACAAAAAGTCATCCTACAGTACGGGAGAATATATTTGTAAACGACATATCCAACAAAGGGTTAATATGCAAAGTATATAAAAAACTCACACATCTCAACACCCAAAAAGCAAATAACCTGATTAAAAAATGTGCAGAGGATATGCAAACAATTCTCCAAAGAAGAAACACAAATGGCCAAGAGGCACATGAAAAGATGCTCCACATCACTAATTATCAGGGAAATGCAAATTAACACCACAATGGGATATCACCTCATACCAGTTAGCATGGCCAAGATCGAAAAGACAAGGAACAACAAATGCTGGCGAGGATGCAGAGAAAGAGGAACCCTCCTACACTGCTGGCGGGAATGTAAATTAGTTCAAACATTGTGGAAAGCAATATGGAGGTTCCTCAAAAAGCTAACCATAGAAATACCATTAGACCTGGGAATTCCACTCCTAGGAATTTACGCAAAGAAAACAAGATCTCAGATTCCAAAAGACATATATGCACCTCTATGTTTACTGCAGCACTATTGACAATAGCCAAGATATGGAAGCAACCTAAGTGTCCATCAGCAGATGAATGGATAGAGGTGGTGGTACATATACCAGAATATTATTCAGCCAGAAGAAGAAAACAAATCCTACTATTTGCAACAACTTGAATGGAGCTAAAAGGTATTAGGCTCAGTGAAATAAGCCAGTCGGAGAAAGACAAGTACCAAATGATTTCCCTCATTTGTGGAGTATAACAGAGGCAAAACTGAAAGAACAAAACAGCAGCAGACTCACAGACTCCAAGAAGGGACTAGCGGTTACCAAAGGGAGGGGTGGGAGAAGGTGGGTGTAGAGAGAGGGAGAAGGGGATTGATGGGTATTATGATTGGTACACATGGTGCATGTGTGGGGGTGTGTCACGGGCAAGACAGGGTAGCACAGAGAAGAAAAGTAGTGACTCTGTGGCATCTTACTACACTGATGGACAGTGACTTCAATGGGTTATGGGGGGGACTTGATAATATGGGTGAATGTAGTAACCACAATTTTTTTCATATGAAACCTTCATAGGAGTGTGTATCAATGATACCTTAATAAAAAATTAATAAACTAATTAAAAAAAGGAAGCAAACCAGAAGGAAGAAAACAGCACTAGACTCATAGACACCAAAAAGGAACTAGTGGTTACCAAGGGGGAGGGGAGAACATGAGTTGGGGGACAAGGGGGAGGGGTTATATAAAGTGGCACAATAAATCACAATCACAATATAAGCTGATCACGGGGACAGTAGTTCAGAACAGAGAATACAGTCAATGATTCTGTAACATCTTACTATGTTGATAGGCAGTAACTACACTAGAGGGGGTGAGGATTTAATAGTATGGGTAACTGTTGAACCACACTGTGTTGTATATTTGAACCAACATAAGATTATTTATCAATGATACTTTTTAATTAAAAAAAAAGAAGTATGTATTGGCAAGGAGAGGATGAAAGGGAACCTTTGTGCACTGCTGGTGGGATTACAAATTGGTACAGCCACTAAGGAAGTGGTATAGAAGTTTCTCAAAAAGTTTAAAACAGAAATACCATACGACCCAGCAATTCCACTTCTGGGAATTTATCTGAAGAAAACAAAATCATTAATTCAAAAAGATATGTGTACTTCTGTGTTTATCAGAGTATTATTTACAATAGCCAAAATATGAAAATAACTAAACATACACTGATGGATGGATATAAAAATTGTGGTACACAAATACAACAGAATAATACTCAACCATAAAAGAGAATTAAGTATTGCCATTTGTGACAACATGGATGGACCTCGAGGGTTTTATGTTAAGTGAAATAAGTCAAATACCATATGATTTCACTTATATGTGGAATCTAAAACACAAAAAAAAATGAACAAAGAAAAGTGAAACAGACTCATAAACAGAGAGAACAGACTGGTGGCTGCCATAGCGGGTAGGGGAGTGGAGAATGGGTGAAATAGGTGAGGGGAAAAAAAATTAGTGAGAATGTTCTAATCTTCATCTGGGTAAGGGTTACATGAGTGAATACACGTGTCAAAATTCATCAAGGTGTTCGCTAAGATTTGTGCATTTTATTGTATGTACCTCAATATATGAAAAAGACTACAGCAAGAAACATGCTTTGGGTCCCCTGATATCAGGCTGTAAACCAGCTGAGGGGATCTATCTCACTTTGTTTGCATGGGGAAAAAATGGAAACCAAACTGATCATCCTCTTCCTCAAACTGTCCCACCTTGTCCGCGCCCATTCGCTGCTGGGTGAGCTATCTCCCAGGTACTCTGTCCCTTCTCCTATTCTAAACAACATCTGTCACTGCGCCATCAGGTCTGATCATCGACCTCGTAATGATTCTTCAAATGTTCCTGTGTCCCCACTGTGGATCCGGCACTGTGCTAGCTGCTTGGGCTCTTCAGGTAGTTTGCGAACGGAGCAGTTTCCAGTTCTTCTGAGGAATTGTTTATCGCTATTTCTTTCCTAGTCTATCATTTCATGCCCAGATTACTGCAGCTGCCTCCCGGGTGGGTGGTCTCTGCCTCCAATCTTCACCTCTCCAGGTCATCCACAGAGAGCTGTTGGGATAATGGCCCTAAGGCAGCCGTTAGACTGTTATCCCCTTGCTCAGGATCAGCAGTGGGATCAGCAGTGGAACTTACAGTCACTGTTGAAGTCTGGCCTTGCTTTACTGCTCCAATTTACTATAGGCAGTTCCTTCTTTTTGAAGCAGCTCAGTGCAGAAAAGTGCTTATGTAACAGTTTCTGAATTCCATTACTTATCAAGGGGTAATGTTATAATGCTTTATATTTGAAGAGTGCTTTATAATTACACTTACACATATTCATGTTCACATATTTATTCAATCCAAGAATCTGTTAGCAGCTAAGTTGTATCTATTACCAATGATGTATCTATAAACTATTTTTATTTCCAAAGGAAAATGGTGCTCCCAATTCTGCAAAATCAGAATTATTTTTTTATGTGTTGATTATGCAACATCATTTGTACTGAGTATCTAAGTGTACAAAAAAATAAGGGCAATATCATATCAAAAATGTATTTATTTTGTGGAGAGGTTAATTACTTTTTTTTGTTAAAGCTTTTAAGAAATTCAAACTGCAGATTCAGAAAGTCCTTTTTTATCCTTGCAGTCATCCAATTTCTCCCAGAGTTATCTGTTATTAACTGTTTCTTGTATGTCCTTCAGACATTTCTATTTTCTATGCCTGATGCCTTTTCTCCCATTTTGTTAAAGTTTCCTATAGCAAAGAATAGCATTAAGACTTATTGCATTGATTTTAGAGCTGCAGACATAATGGGATTTCTTCCTATATTCTGTTATGCCCTGACTGCTACCAAAAAGTATTTAAAGTGACTTGTATATAAAACACATGTGCAAGGACTATTAAAGACAGAAAAATGAACAGAATGTTAAGTCAGAGAAAGACAAGCATACTGAAAGCATTGGCTAATGGTAGTTACTCTAGTTGGGGATGGGGTCAAATTTACCCTTACGCTGCCTATCAGTGAAAAAAAGGTGGGGGATACAGAGAGTTGACATACTATTTTCACTATTTGGCAGAAAGATACAATCACCAAGTTTATCAGGAATGTTCTCCAGAATGGCCATAAATATATCTAAATATTTGAAGGACTCCAAAATGTGGTGGTAGTAGACAGCAGTACATTAAATTAGTTCATTTTATTAGTCTCAAGAACAAGAAGGTATCAAAGGAGAACAACAGAAAATGAGACAGTGCATCATCCTGCACTTAGTCCTTGGACATCTCCTGTTTACCTGTACTTGGGTAATGTGATCCAGTCTCCTGGCTTTACAGGCCATCTATAAACTGAGAATCTTCAGATTTATATAGCTTCAACCTGTCCCCTCAACTAAAGTCCTGTATCCCACTGCCTACTTAGTGTCTCCATCTGAGAATCTAATAGGAAGTTCTCCTCCCTGCCAACCTGGTCCTCCCTCATTCAGGCTTTCTCACTTCAGCATACGGCCACCCCAGCCTTCTCTTTCCCTTACAACCCACATTAGCAAGTCAGCAAATCTGGCCCTATCTACCTTTGAGATATATCCAGAATTTAACCTCTTTGCACCACCTCCATCCCTGCCACCCATCTAAATCATCTCATATGTGGATTATTGCAATAACCTATCAGTTCTCTCTTCTTCCTTTTTTTTTTCCATGAAAATCACGTATGTACAAGAGATAATAGTATAATAAACTCCAATATGCCCATCATCCTTCTTCACTTCCACTAACAATCTTTGCTCCTTTACAATCTACTGTCCACACAGCAACCAGAATGATCCATTTCACGTTGCTCCTCTATTTACACTCTCCAGTGGCTTCCCATCTCCATCAGGGTAAAAGCCGGTTCTTACTCTGAACTAAATGGTCCCACGTGATCTGGCCTCCTGTGACCTTTCAGCTCTCGTCTCATTTTGGTCCCCTTGATGACCATGCTCCAGCCACTGAGCTTCTGCTAACTCTGAAACACACCAACCCTGCTCCTGCCTCAGGACCTTGGCCCTAGCTGCTCCCTCTGCCAAGGGATCCTGGGCCTCAGATCTTCTCCTGGCATACCCCCTCCTTCACTTCCTGCAAACGTCTTCTCAAAAGTCCTCTTGCAGCATTTTCTATCCCATTCACTATTGAGTTTTTTCTCCATAGCACCTATCATTATCTGATAAATTGTTACATATGTATTTATTATCTGTCTCCCCACCACCTCCACCTAGAATGCAAGCTCCATGAAAGTAGGGACCCTGTTTTATTCCCCACTCTATTCCTCCTGTACCCACAATAGTCTGTGCTATATAACTGGCCCTCAATAAGTAATCATTGGATGAATAAATGAATCCATACAGTTTTAAGTCTTTTAACTTTATGAATTATTTTTAGTTTTTCTAAACTGGGCTTTTCAAATGACAAATGGCTAAGAGCCATTCTAAAACTACTTAAAACCTTTCCCCCTGCATTAGTGATATTGACAGAAGGCATCTGGGAGGATGTGGGCATTGGACATGTGGCTTATTTATTATAAGCTGGAATCCACGTGCGCTTTCTTGTGATCTTTCTCCTCATGTCATATAAGTTCAACTCATTCACACAATCAGCATACATCTGACTTGACTGATTACCAGGCAAACCACTGTGCTGACACTTGAAAAAAATATATCAGTGCCTAAGCCAGGCCTTTTTCTTCATCTGTAAGAGAAACACAACATCAGGCACAGGAACATAAGACTCATCTTTACCAGTTATTACATAACTCTGGGAAAGAAATCATGTTAAACAAAGGGGCTGGGATGCCCCCTGAGTGAATAAGAACTCAGGCTCACTTTGACATATCCAGTTCTTGAGCACAGTGCCTAGCACATGGTGGGCAGTCACTAATATTGGCACCTTTCTCTCCCCTTTACAAAGGACTTTAATTTTTTATGTGATCTAATCCCCATCATAATCCCGGAAGGTGGATAAGTGGCTCCTAATATTCAGAGAGGGCATATAATTAGCAGCAGCCACAGAATCTGAAGCCCAGCCTAGCTTCAAAGGCAATTCATTTTCTCATAACAGGTCACCTTCCGGCTGTCAGGATCACAGAGTGGTAAAAAACACAAGCTCTAATGACGGACCAAAGGAACTTAAAATTCATCTTTAGCAGTTACTATGTAACCATCCCACAGAAAAGAAATCATGCTGATCTTACTTTAAGATTGTAGTTTCAACTATCCAAAGATGTTACCCCTCCTGTTCAAGAAAAGTAAACTTTCTACCTTTCTTACCATCAAAGAAGACCTTCTTGCTGCAACACTTCACTGTTCTTCATGTTCAGGACCTCAAAATAAAACTTAATATTCTGAGAACTGGATATGGCTCACCCACTGAGGAAACCTCAAAACTATTCCACTCCCAGCATTTACTTCAAATATATACAGACATTTCCTGAAACATGTAACTTATACAAAACCAAATGTCTCTTGTTACAAACATCAGCCAAAGTCCTAGCAGTTCTTATACTCAGCTTTAAATCTCCCACAGTGCTTTATATTATGGAATATAAAACTCAGCAAGCATATTAACATGAAGTTGGAGAATACCTTAAACGATGCCCTTAACTTTCAGCTTGGCCAAGTGAATTCCCTCCGCCAGTGAAATGGGAGTGGAAGCGGCATACCACCGCCGAACAAAAGCTTTAAGAGCCAAGTGAATCTACTGTTCTGTTCCCTCTGTTCCAAGAGCAGCGATATCCCAGATAGACGCTGCGCCTTCAGCTGAGATTCTGAAGTTAGGAAGACACAAAGAACAGAGGCAGAGCTGACCAGAAGCTGAAAGGTTGTGTAGCATGAAAGAATCCTTTATTACTGTGAGCCACTGAGATTTATTTGTTAACACTCATAACCTACCACAAGTTGACTTATATGAGAAACAAGCTACTTCTACTTGATTTCTTAAGGTCTTACTTCTTACTGGCCTCTGAGCTAGTCATGGAATTATTTGATTAATCACCACAAGATACTCTGACGTCATAACACCCTAGGTTTGCTTGTTCTTCTTTATCATTTTTTGGTTTACTTAGGTAAAAATTATGCTGAGCAACATAAAAATTAAAAGAGAAATGTTAATGCATGTGATGCAACCTGGAAGCAGGGAATGTATGTTTAAAAAAGCTAAATTCAAGCCTAGTGGTCGTTAGCGCAGGGCACAACCCAGCAGCAGCCTAGAAAGCACACAGGTAGGTAACTCAAGAGAGGAGTTGAAAATATCGGCCCAGAGTTCTGCACTTTTACATTGGCTGACTTCAAACTAAATCTGGCTCTTCAGCCAAAGCTGACAAATATTTTTCCAAGATACAAATCTGCCTTTTTGGACTTTCAGCACCACTTGTAGCAATACCACCTCTAAGGCAATGACAAAATAAATAGACACCGTGCCTGTTTTTTTTATAGAACCCCAAAGCTCCTAATCCAAATTTAACAAGTCCAAAGGTAACAGAGAAATATAGGAAAAGTGATCCACACAGACACACATCACTATAAAATTTTCTTATAAAACAGGTTGACAAGATTATCTCTCAGTCACAACCAAAAAAATAGAAATTTACTTAACCAGTCTCAAAGACACACTACCCCACTCCACCCAAAAAAAATCTATGTGAAACAAGAAAAGAACCACAAGACAATATATAGGTCCTTTAGGAGTTATAGAAGATAAAACAAGGTCCTTACAGAATAGGGTAGAAAAGACAAATAAATAAACAGTTATCAGATAAAAATATTAGGAAACAAACAGCAGTATGAAAATAGAAAAACGTAACCACGTGTGACTTTAGGCCCTGAAATAAATATTTTGGGGATGATCTCGCTAAGAGGGCCTGAACTATACACCCCCTGGCCAAATACTACCACGTCACAATTAGTCCTTGCCATAAGCAGCCGATTCGATTTGTTACCATCTTCAAGAACACCCAAAGGCTCAGGGTTCCTTCCATAAAGGCAGGGACTTACCTCAAGTCCGTGGACATCCACTCAGAGGGAGTATACTCAATGTCCTGCTTAGGTCTTTGTTTAGAAAAGCTGGTTGCTTGTTCACACTTTTGTGATACATGTCTCCATAAACAAACTGGGAGAAACTTGTTTCCGTGTTCCCCAGGAAGATACAGAAAAACTGGGATTGGGAGATACTTTGGGCTGACAACTTTATCCCAGGAAAAATACTACTAAATACTGGGTCACCACATCTGACCTGCCCCCTACCCCACACTAAGTGCTCCCTCTAAGTCCCCACAAAGTGTGGCTGTGGACGATCTGCTCCTGTGCCCACACCAACTGCCAAGTGCATCAGGCCAGTCCAAGCCATTCGGGTTACTAAAACCTCCCGCCTTTAGGATTCTGTAGTACCGCACTGTCCAAGGAACCCCCATAATAAAACTCATGTGACTGCCCCCTTAAATAAAAATGTTTAATTTATTGTAAAGCATTTCCATTTGAAAAATCTTGATGAATTTATTTTTAAAAACCATACTTTGGATTCCCTGACTCCAAACTTCCAGTTCTCAAGATGTACTTATTTCCTACTCTTATCAATATCTTCATATTTCCTGGGATTCACCTTGTACCTGGGATTCATTCTAGCTTAAAAAAAAAAATCACAGCCCATAATTTACTGAATTCAAGAATTTTCTTTTTATAATAAATGCCTACCCATCTTTACTAATACTGTTAAACTGCAAGTTTACTTTAAAACTAAGCTATACTACATCAGCCTCAAGGGAGAAAAATTTTGCTGGCAGAAGAAAAAAATTACTGATGAACAGTGACAAACTATTTGCTATAAACACAAAGGTGGCTGGCTTGTGAAGATGGTACTTTAGTTACCAGCTACTGATCAAAAAGAAAAATTTGTCAACTTACCAACAACTGATGCACCTCTTTTTGCAAAAGCCAGGGCATAGGCTTGGCCCAGTCCTAAAGAAAAACAAAATAAACAGCAAGTTGAGCAAATATTAGCATAATTTTTTTTGGTCCACCCAACTCAATCCCTATTTTAATGCAGCTGGTGAGCAGTTGAGTACATTACACCAGCAGTCTCCCTGGTGCTCTCATCCTCCACTCCAACTCTTCTACAACTCCTTTTTCACCCTCTTCTACATGCAGAGGTTGGAAAGCTTAAAACTACAGTTTTCACCTCTTCTACCTATCATTTCCTACCATTCCACTTAGCTGCTAGGATGCTCAATGTGAATTAGGTTCTACCACTGAATACATTTTCATGTAATCTGTAAGGTAGAAATGAGGCCAAAGCCATCTTACTGTGACTTCTGGCTGCTGCTCTTGGCTAAGAAGCTGATTTCTTGAAGCTTCCAAGGTACTAACAGGGACGGAGCGGCAGCTTCTTGATCTAACCCCCTCATCTCTGGATGACCACTTCCATTCTCCAGACAGATCCCTGGAGTCTAGTGGCTGTGTGGGCTGTGCAGTTCCAAAGGGAGCCTCAGAGAGCGGGGCTCCACTAGAGGACCAGTTCCACATTGTTCTGCAAGCTATTCCAAGAGAAACTGCAGAAAACCCACTGCCTGTGTTAAAACCTTTCCTTGCTTCAAAGATTTTGTCATTTCTATATCCTGCACTGGAACTTAACTACACAATCACCAAATGCAAAAAATATTAGATTTCTTCTGATGGGTATGAGGTGTAAATTTATACATGCAAAAAGGGAAGCATACCTACATACATTTATTGACATAGAATATCTTAGGAAGAATATATGAGAGACTAGCAACTAGTGCTTACCTCTGGGAACAGAACTGGGTGACTAGCAATTGGGGATGAAGGCTATCTTGTATTGTTATTGTTTAGATTGTTTTAACATGTACACTTTTTTTAACTTAAGTTGATACATCTAATTGGCAGTTTAAATTTAATTTAAACTAATTGATAAGTAAGTTCACAAATAACAAATTGAGATGACTAAATTATCAGGCTCTTTTAAAAAGAACCCAAAATATAAAGTTTTCCAAAACTAAAAGATATCACCAAATAATTTATTTTAAAGTTTCATCTATTCTGAATGGATAAGAGAGAATTCAGCCAATATAGGAACTCAAGTCTTCTCATATTTGATCAGATCAAGGCTAAAGCAGTTGTTCTAAAGTGTTTTTTGAGAAATCAAATGAGAGAATGCAAAAATCATGGAAACAGTAGAAAATCATCTGCTGAAAGGAATGGGGTAGTTCTCTAGTACAGATTGATTTAATCAGAGAATTGTCTCAACTTAAAACCAAGCGTACAATTCTCAAAAGATAACTGATCTATGTTTATCATAAGGCCCAAACTGTACACGAATCTGCACATAAAATAAAAAGTGAGAGTCTCCTGCCTTTTCCCTCTAACACCAATAGCCCATTGAATATTTGATTGGTAAGGGTCCTTCCATGTTTTTGTATCTGTGCTTATATAAACATTATTAAAATACTTTATCTACATTAGTCTGCTTCCTCAAACTAGAAGGTCCTTGAAGGTTGAGATTGAATATGTCACTCTTTTTCATTTCCCACAACACCCAGCACAGCTTTATAGTTAAAGTGCACAAAACGTTAAATCCAACAGCTTCCATTTTGTCTTAATCATTTTAAATACTATCTTAAATTTCTCCCATATACCTAATCATTGTCAATCACCCTCTCTCCTCTATTTTTTTTTAATCTTTAATCCTTTAGCACTGTCAAATCTCAGTTAATTTTTAAACTGCTATTTCAGTGCTCCAAACAGTGGTTAAGACTCCTCTCTACTTTAAGTTAACCAAGAGCCTCTGAGAATAGCTTCCTAGACTATTTCACTTTCTAGCTTTACCAATCAAAGGAATTCAAATGATTTCAAAATCTCTCCCCAGCCACCAGAATCTCCAACTACTCATACACTTCTCATTATCCCCAGATCTACAAGTTGCTGTTTTATAACCATCTCAAATTCCTAATGGCCAGACTTACTTCTTCCATTGCCTGCTCCACCACTCTCACAGTTACATCCCAACAACCACTACAATCAGAAATAAATACAAACTTCCCTGTTATACTAACAACCATGGCAAAATTGTTTACCTCAAGTCTGGACAATTCTAAACCTTGTCCAGACCTACAATCAGAAATAAATACAAACTTCCCTGTTATACTACCAACCATGGCAAAATTGTTTACCTCAAGTCTGAACAATTCCTTCTCCGTCTGCCATTAAACTATTCTATATTCCAAGCTAGCAAACAATGCCTGAATAGTGCAGAGATATTTCTAGTCATTTCTAGAACATGTGTGGGTTGGAGTCAAACTAATTCCCAGGCACAAGCCCAGCAGGCATTCATAAACACCCTCCTGGGATGCTCAGCACTGCTTCAATTTCCATAGGTATGGATCTCTGAGAACCCCAAGACCTCAAGGACAATAATCTCCATGATTGGAGTATCTCCCTTCCTCAATGATGGCCTATGACAGTCTCAACTTCACTCTAAAATTAAACGATTCCCTCAGATCAGTACTTATGCTAATGGCTAGTAAATGTACCATACATAATCCAGGCAATGGAAATTTCATCTACAGGACTCTTTAAAATACGGACCAGCTATGAACAGGAAGTACTAAATTATAATCATCTAGTCACAACTCATTAATGCCTCACAAAATCAATTTAGTGATTTGCAATCTGCATCTACTTAATGAAACAAAATAGAAAGTTTCAGAGTGCACTTCATTCACTCTGTACCATGCATGAACTTGTGTCAAGTATAGATGGTGTGTGTGTGTGTGTGTGTACTGGGTCCCGGTATAAAAATGTATTTCATACAGTGAATCACTGTCAAAGGAGGTTTAAAACACTGAGTGTATCATGTAATTATTTCCATCGAAAGCAAAGTGTAAACAAAATGTTTTCCCAAAAACATATGATCGTTTTGGAATGAATATAGCTGTGAGTATAAAATACTTGGCCACCAATTAATAATAAAAGTATTTTATGAAATACCCATCGTTTTGTCATTTACTCAACAAGTGCTTTCTGGATTTAGGCATTAGACTCCATTTTATCATTGGAGATGTAAAAGTTCACACGGATTAACTGACAGGATTTGTGACTTTTAATATTACAATTTAAATGAATCGTGCATTAGGTCTATTCTCCGTATAAAGAACTACCAGTGGGGAATCAAAGGCACATAACATCAAGATCGCTGCTCATGGAGGTTACAGAAGCCATCCATTCACTGACAGGATATGGTGTAAAACCTCACCGCAGAGCATCAGTATAGGTATGAGTGGCTTGTTTTAACTTTTCGTCCTTCAAAAATTGGATGATTTCACGCAACAAATTTCCATTTTGCTTCTCCTGACATATGGCAAAATCTGGCCCACTTCAGAAACGTCTCTGCTCCCAGGTCCTACTCTCCCTACCCACTCCCTTTTGGATCCTCTATCACCTGCCTGACTCCTGCAAGCCCGTGCCCAGATGTCAGTGGACTTGGAGTGCAGTGCTTCGAGCACACCAACTCCAGCGAGGAGGTTCTTATCACGCGCTCTCGTTAAAGAGAGCCCTCTCAAGAGCTTTAAAAACTTCAGGCAGAGGGAACGAAACACCGAACGACCGACTTTTCAAACGCAAGCGTATGACGTCCGTACTCCTCTGGGGGAGATTCCAGTCCCTCGACCTCTTCTTTGCAACCTTGACCTGACGGCGGCCTCAGTGTCTACCGGCAGGAAGAGTCTCAATCGAAGCGCACAGACGAGCGGGAGGAAGACCTTTAACCCACAGCCCAGCCCGGCCTCTCTCCTCCCGCAAGCCCCGCGGCGAAGCGGGCTGCACTTGGGTGACTAGGTGCTCGTGGCTCCCCCTCAGGGCTGGCCAGCCCCACCTCTCCCTCCTCGCAGACTCGGCGCCCCGAAAACAACCGCTTCCCGTCCTCACCGGGTTCATTCGCTCGCTCCCCTCCCGCCCCCTCACGGCCGCCCGCAGCCGCGACGCCGGGACCACAGAGACGCTGCGCGCGTTTCCCCGGCCCGAAAAAGGGGGTCTCGGGCACCCGCCCTCCAGCCTTCTCGTGCTCACCTCCCCCCGCGCCGGTAACCAGTACCACCCTCCCGTCGAATCTCAGCGGCAAAGCCATGAGTCCGGCCAGCAGCGACACACACGCAGGCAGAAACGCTAGAGTTCAGACCTTAGCAGAGGGAGGAGAGAGGGAGTGACTTCCCAGTTTTCGAGAAGGAGCCGGAGGCCGTCGTTTCCCAAGTGCGCCTGCGCGCGGTGTGGGGGGGACTGTCCCTTGGAACTCTGGGAAATGTAGTCCAACGTGCTTCCCGTCGCCGGGAAACCTTTTGCAGGATGGGCCAAGTGGCAGTTTCTGCGGCTGGAAGTGGAAGTTACTGGAACCTTTGTGGTAAAATGACTGACTCGGCACCTTGCGTTTGTCCATTCACCCATCGTTTTGTCATTTACTCAACAAGCGCATTCTGGATTCAGGCGCTCTCTTAGAGAAATAGGGCATAGTCTCTATTCTTAAAGGGCTTTCAGAAATAGCCCCTAAGAAGGAAAGGCACCCATACCAATGGGTACAGATTTCTCAGGATATAATCCCTGAACTTCCTGCAGGAGAATGATCTAGGAAGTGTCAAAAAGGCAGAGTCGGGATCCCCACACTGATGGCCCGAAATAGAATCCCAGGGGACAAAAAAACAGTTCAACCAAGTTGTCCTATATGGTTTTTGCCTTTGTATGTTAAGAACAGTCATATGTTGTAATTCATTCATGTAGCATTAAGTATCTATGAGTGGTAGGCATAAATTCACAGATGAACGATTAGGTCCTTCAGAGCTATTCAGAGTTATTTAATAAGAGTTGCAGCATTCTACAACTCATGACAAATAGGCACAAAATGAGTAATGGTGCCAGAATAAATGGACCATATCTCTGCTGGGGAGAAAAAAGGAAACCTTTCCAGTGGAGATGGCTTAAAATAACTTTAAGAAGTGAACTCTGCAAATAAAAGAAGACGTTACAAGTAATAGAAATACTAGCTAGACTGTGGGGGGCAGAGGTTCTTTGGGGGCGGGGAGGAGTGCAGAGTAAGGCCACCGAAGTAAACAGAATTTAAGACACATTTAGGTGTCTTAAATTTGTGCTGCAAATGGTTTTAAGCAAGATTACTCCAGAGGACACATTTACATAGTAGAAAGATCACTATGCCCTATTATTGAGGGTTTATTGGAGGTGTTCCAGGAAAACAGACAGAAACCTAGTGGGAAAAATTTATAGCATTCAGATAAGTCAGAGGAAATGTTGAAGAGGGAAAATTTGGAGATATTTTTGGAAATGAAGTCAGGTCTTTGTGATTAATTGGATGTGGATGTGAGAGAGGAATGACTGAAAATAACCCCCATATTTCTGGCTTGAAAATCTAGGTTATGGTGGCCATTCACCAAAATAAGAAATAGTGGGAGAAGAGAAGCTTTGGAAGGGAATGTAATCTGATTTTGGGCAAACTGCGTTTGGAAAGTGAAGTGAAACAATGGCTGGAGAGGCATAGTGGAGAGCTATGATTCTAGAGCTCCAAGTTTGGTTTCAGTGCTCAGGCAGAGCAAGAAAAGTCTGTAACTCAAGCCTAAATTTCCAAAGTACAGTTTTTTCTTTCACCGAAAGCACATCCTTAAGCCAGCACCTTGCTCTCTTAGCCACTGTCCACATCTGCCTTCGGACGTTTGACCTCTGAATTCCGGTGCTCACTGAAACCCAGGAGGGCTGGCCTCAAGGACACTGGACCAAAAGCTAAGAAGGCCCAGGTGATAAGAGGCCACGCTGTCAGCACTTTGCACCAGGACCTCGCCCACATGGAGCGCTCTTTCCACTCCCCAGCCAGAGCTTCTGCTGCCCTTTGCTCTGTATGTGTCTTATCTACCCGTGATACCAACCTTTGCTCGTACCAATGGCAAACTTCTTTGTATAGTGGCTATGAGATAGGTCCGACAGCCTTCTCAGGAGCTTTTCGAGTCCAGGCTTGTATCACGCTATAAAAGTCAGCCTTGGGCAACAGCCATATGGTAATCTTAGGCTCAAGGATAAGCCTGTGTCACAACTCAGTAAACACTGGTCTCTGCGACTCTCTCACTGCCAAGGAAGGACAGAGGTATGGCAATTGAGCAAAGCCAGTTTCCTCAAATTAGATGTCACCAGGCAGGCTTGTGAGCTGTGCACTAGCCCTTTCGCCAAGCTCCACCTGTGCAAATGCCCATATCTCCATGGCAGGATATCTGTTTCAGTTTGTGTTGTAATCTTCCTTGCTTAATCAGTAACCCTTTCCTCTTGTGAGAGAGAGAGAGAGAAAGAAAGAAAGAAAGAAAGAAAGAAAGAAGGAAAGAGGAAGGGAGGGAGGGAGGGAGGAAGGAAGGAAGGAAGGAAGGAAGGAAGGAAGGAAGGAAGGAAGGAAGGAAGGAAGAGACTAAAGGAAAAAAGGCTTTGTACATTATTCTTACTTTCAGAAACGTACAGGCAAAATCAGTCCAGTTTTCACCACCATGAGATGTATTCTGACACAAACCTGCAACAGGAGAGTGCAAATTATGGCTTTCTCAGTCGTTGCTACAGAGCCAGTCCTCCACTTCCCAGACTCACAATCAGGCACTGATTAGTCCCAGACCAGAGCCAACCGGGATAGGTAAATTTAAGTGCTTAGTATACAGTAGGTGCCCAAATAAATACGAATGAGAGTGAGAGGTAGTACTGGTTAGTCATGAAAGTTGAGTGATGAGTATAATTTAATACACTGCAAAGAGTATTTCCATATTAGATATGAACTTTAAAAATAAAACTGTCAGTTATTTTTCCAGCAAAAATGGGTTCAATTGGTGATAGCTATGTGAAAACCACAGGCAAGTCCAGAGAGCAAAGAAAAGGAACAGTGTTTTTTGCAAAAAGTCCATTGGGGGAAACTGGGCGTCCCACCTATCATGGCTTCCTATTGGCTGGGCTGTTGCCAAGGTTCACAGAAATCTTCCTCTTGCTGGGCAGTAAAGCAGCTGAAACAGTATGATTTGCAAGGTGTCTTGTTTCTTCCTTCCTGTGGGGTCTGCAGTTGAGGTGGAGTTGGGAGGCATGAGAGCTCCCCCTGTTCTCCTTCCACCTCCACTGTAGGCTTCCCTTTCTTAATTTTCACAGTGTAGATTATTCTCTAATGTTCTTTCTCTGGAGTCCTCATTCATATGGGAGGGGAGGCAGAAAAAGATACTTAAACTTGCCAGTTAAAGGCAACTCAGTCTGTTTGGGATAAATGCTATCTTTCAGGATTTCTCCCTCTTCCCCCTTCCAGCCTAAATGTCACCTTAGCATAGAAGAAAGGTTTGGCAAGGGGTAGGGGTGATCCTTCAAGCTATGCTGGCCTCTGCTTCTCCTCCCAGCTACCGATAGCCTGTGGCATTGGTAAAACTTGATTAAACCTCTCTGCATAATTAGGAGGCCTCAGTGGTCCTCAACACACCTGTACTTGGCCCCTGAATTATATTTTCATCAGTGAGTGAGTTTAGGAATCTGATGTACATTATCTCACTCTAAACTATTTAAACAACTTTTAGGTGAGTTTTATTTCAAATAAAAAATTTTAAATATATATTTGTTTTTAAATTTTAGCTGATATATACAGATGTAGTTATATATCAATTATATATCTCTTCCATGCCATCCAGGGAAGACAGTCAGGAATGGGACTTGCAGCTCACTCATCACATAAACCAATAAGGCCTCTGCTGTTTGCTGCATCACCCTATCATGATTCAAGGTTACTACAAGGCATCCACTGCATGGCTCTGAGTCAGAACTGACTGGGGCATCTATCCTCTTCAGGCCCAGGCCCCAGAAGAAGACAAGGGGTGTTGGGTCCCTGAAGATCCCAGGCAGACCACACCCCCTATCATCCACCTTCCTAGTCTTTCTCCATCCCCTTTCCAGTAAGAATTCTACTTCATATGTCTGGCTGGTCAAACCTCCTCCTAAGTTATGGATGTCTCTTTTCTAAAGTGTTTTTAAGGAAGACACTAAGCCTTATGGCTTATTCCTAATGGTGTACAGAGAGCTGGGTAAGCGTGAAGGGATACTACTGTGAAACAATGTTCTTTTTTTTGCTGCTCAGACTCTGCACCCACTTCCTATACTTGGAGAATGCCTCCACCTAATTCCAACCTCAGAGGCTGAAAATGCCAGATACTGTCCGAATCTCCCTTGTAACCAGGCAAGGCACATGACCTAAGTTCTCAATCAGATGTTTCCTCCCAAGGCTTTGCATTGGGTTGGGGAGGATGACAAACTATACAGAATCCATTCTGGGGACAGATGGTGGGAGCAGCAATGACGTCAGTTGTAGTCGGAGTGGGCAAGACTCATGTGCAGTGGTGTCAGACAAGTGACAGCATCTAGCATCAGCTGCAAGGGTATTGATATCATCATCAAACCATCTCTGGCATGATGTAGGCTTAGTTTCTAGCTGCAGAGCCCCTTGGCTCACTCCCTGGCCCTCCTGGAGATTCTGTCAGCTACTCTCTATCTTTTTAGTAGTCCTTCCCTACTTGAATCAGCGGGAGTCAGTTTCTCTTGCTTGTGAATAAGAACCATGAGTGATACAATTATTCCTAAAGTATCATTCTTGTCAGACTGGTCATGGTTGAAGTTGCCATTATGGCAATAATTTCAAACAGATACATGCCTAACCCATCCCCCAGTCCTTGTAGGGTCTCTGTAGCCCAGTCACAGCCCAGAAGACCTTGTTCTATTAATGGGTTCCATCTGGACAAGGGAGAAACTTGGGGTATCTTTTTTTCAAAATATTCCTGAAAGAACCACAGCTGCTGATATCAAAGGAATTATATTTGAGACATAGGAAAAAATACAATAGTCAATATAACACAACAGGATGAATCCTATAGAAAGACATGTGTTTCCCTTGTTTCTGCTCATTTTATGACAAGAAACACAAACTGTCCATTCGTCCCAGACTACCTTTTCAAGGATGTTTGTATAATGAATAGTTTTGAAAGATACAGTATTTCTTTATAGAACAGAGGGCAGGTATATCTGTCCAGTATAAGAGATAGAATGTCTCTCTCCAGAACAAGGGTCAGATGGGTTGGCTTGCAGCCATTATGAAAGATCCAGGCTCCCTAAACTTGGAATTCCTCTGCCCTGACATGCTCTTCATCCACCTAGACCCTTCTACCTCTTACCCATAGAATGTGGGAGGGACAAGCAATGCAGACTTGAAACTTGCAGAGCATGCTGTGCTGGGAGAAATACAACCCTTTGTCTCAATCCTATTTCAGAATCCATTGATCTATGCTAGGTAAATTAGTTAGCTTGCAAATAAGGTACAATCTCATGCCCTTCAAAAATCTTGACAAATCCAGTTTAAAAAGAAAAATAAGCAATGTATTGTACAAAGAAAAGAGCTCACAATTCTAACTGAAGTGTCAAGGAAGACCTCAAGGAGGAGGAGATGTTTCATCTGGGCTTGAAGGATTTAGGTTGGCATGCCATTAATTGGAATAGGGAAGCCCAGAGGAATACTGATAGGACCTTCATCTCAGTCACTGCACACACCAAGGTCTCCAGCAGAGGAGTGAGTTTGTTGAGAGCAACAGGTAGAAAAATCAGCACAACAGAGATGGGATTGATTAATTGGTTTGCTATGTGGATTTAAGTTGCAAATGAGACCAACATGAAAAGAGAGCTAAAGTTTTGGAGGTGAATGACATTATCCAACCAGAATGTGCGTGCAGAGAGTGAGAGAGACACAGAGGAAGGGAGGAAGAGAAGAGGGAATTCCCACACTTAAGACCCAGGTGGAGAAAATGCAACAGTAAAGACCCAGGAGAAGGCAGTGGGAGCAGTGACAATGACCAGAAAATCACAGTGTCCATTCAAGGAGAGTGGACGGGAGAGAGCGCAATAGTGCCAGACACCACACAGAAAGAATATTGTTAGAAAGTGCCTTCTTGACAGTATCATCTAGCACCAATCTCTGCTTGGGGAGAAGGGGAAATTTGGGGCTCCTTAAGCCACGTTCCAGCCTTGGCTGACAATAAACAAGGGGACATACCTAGTCCCTCTCTCATATGGCCCCCTTAGTATGCTCCCCACCCCAGAGAAGGAAGAATGGCCGGTCTGATTGAAGAAAGCCAGAGACATTTACTGAACTACATTGAATCCCGGGTGAGGATACCACGCTCAAAAGGCACTAACCAAGCCACACCATTTCTCTTTCACTTCCATTACTTATAAAAGTGGGCTTTCTCCTGCTTCCTCTCTTCCATCACATGGATCAACAATCCAGTCAAGACTGCTTCTCAGCGGGTAAGAGGCTCAGCCGTCTCCTTTCTGTCCGTTCCTTCCCAACAGGAAGCTTAGTGCAGACCACCACTTGGGCCAAGGAGTGGCCAGCTTAGAGATCCCTTGCATTGGGCACTGGGTCAAGCATACCCTGTTTTGTCATTTTTTCTTTTCTTTTTTCTTTCTTCCTGTGAGCCTGCATTTCCTAACTCTGCAGGTGCAGAGCATTGAGTAGGCAATAAGGAGAGGTCCACACTGAACATACTGGTACGCAATGTGGCGTCAGATAGAAACTCCTATCTGGAATTAAAATATGCCAAAGAGAAATGAAAACCTGTACTCACCGTGGCTGGTTGGAGCTGTCACTGAGCTGTAGCTGGTTTGAGACTCCAGTTGTGCCAGCCAATATGGCACTTGTAGATCACAGTAGCTGAGTTTAATAAAGCAGATTCATTTTGGAATCAACACACCTTTCCAGAAACTCATATTGTGTGAGTCAGAATCAAGTCTTGGATGGAAATCGAAATTTCTTTCCTGGGGTCACAAGAAGCTCTCAAGGGGACCCTATGCTGCAAAAGCAGATGTCCTTTGCATGAACTTCACACCCATTGCTAGCATTAGGAATGAAGCATTGTAGACCTGGCTTTTTCTCAAGATCAGTGTAACAAGTAGAAACTTAACAGATTTTTAACTCAGTTTTTTTCTCCTCTATCTTGTTTCTTAGCCTTGGATAGATGACCCAGGTTGGACCTGAGGCAGCAAGAAAATATTTACAGGAAAGAAATGTTTTTGTATCTTTTGGAATAGGAAAGTTTATGTCAGTATGCCTTCACTGGGCCTCTGAAGCAGCTCATGCTGGTGACAGTAGCTACCACACAGCTGGAAAAGCCTGCACAGTGTTTGCAAAGGAGAACCTGGAAGCACAACTGACCTCTTTACACAAGATTTTTCCCAATTGAGTTTAGGTTCACAGTCTGTGGCCAGCTGGCACGGTATGACTGGGAAGCTGGCAAGCTCAAACAAGAAGGTTTTCTCTTTTCTCCATCCCCCAGATAATCCTAAATCAATGGGCTGGCAACTACAATATAGAAGGTTTTCTCTTTTCTCCATCCCCCAGATAATCCTAAATCAATGGGCTGGCAACTACAATATAGATCTGGATTATACTGGAATGTGGAAATGTTTTTGCCTGTGATAACTGCAGCTAGTGTTTTCCTAAATATCGTGGGGGTGTGGCTGCTGCTACACAGACCTTATGGATCTTATTCTGTGCTCTTTGGAATAGTAAGACACATGAGAGAATTGCAGTTGGGTTAATCCTACTTTGGGGGTATTAAAGGAGTTAGATGCATTCCAGTATAACAACACAAGATGTGATGATAGCAGTTAGTGGTGGTCATTGTAGAAAAGTTAAAAGCTTTTAATAAAAGCAGGACCATATTTCCATTTTAAATTTATCTCCTGTGCACAAAGACCCTATGCAGGAGGTGAGATTCGAACACTGATACATTCAACCTTTATTATTAAGGGTGCTGTGAATCAGGCACCTTTTTGGTGCTAAGAACAAAACAGACAAACAAGGTCCCTGCACTTACAGATCTCACATTCTAGAGAAGAGACATAATAAACAGACAAATAAATAAATGATTCCATATAATAGCAAGTGCTAAGAATACGTATAGATTTATTAAATAGAGCTCAATATGTTCTAGCCATTTTTTACTGTTTTACAAATAATAGCTCATTTGATTTCATAAGTCTATAAGTAGGTGCTATAGTTTTCAGGTAGAAAACTTAGAGCCCAAAAAGGTTAAGTAACTTAGCCAGCATGTAATGAAGTGAGGATCCAGACACTAGTGGTAGAGTTTTGCTCCCATAAATAAGGTAACAGGATTCACAAGAGATTGGAATCCAAGGAAAGAAGGAGAGGGAAAGAGGTCTCACTGAGAGAGGGTATTCAGGAAAGGCTTATGAGCAGTTGAATTTGGAACTGAGGCTTGAATATGGAGAAGAACCTGTCAAGCAAGGACTGGAATGGAGCTTTTAAAGCAGAATGAACATCACATACAAAGCTCTGTGGGGTGAACACCTTTTCACCTTCTGGCACATGAGGAAGTCAGAGAGGTAAGCAGGGACCAGATTGTGTGGAGTCTGGAAAGCCACAGTTGGGAGTATGGATTTTTTCCAAATATAATAGGAAATCCTTACATTTCAATGCAATCCCTATCAAAATACCAACAGCATTCTTCAAGGAACTAGAACAAATAGTTCTAAAATTCATATAGAACCACCAAAGGCCCCAAATAGTCAATGCAATTCTGAGAGAGAACAAAGCTGGGGGGATAATACTCCCTGACTTCAACTTCTACTACAAAGCCACAGCAATCAAAACAATGTAGTACTGGCACAAGAACAGACCCATAGATCAATGGAACAGCATAGAGAGTCCAGATATAAACCCAAGAATATATGGTCAACTAATATATGATAAAGGAGCCATAACTATACAATAGGAAAAAGATAGCCTCGTTAACAGCTGGTGTTGGGAAAACTGGACAGCTACATGTAAGAGAATGAAACTACATTATTGTCTAACTCCATACATAAAAGTAAACTCGAAATAGATCAATGACCAGAATATAAGTCATGAAACCATAAAACTTTTAGAAGAAAACATAGGCAAAAATCTCTTGAATATAAACATAAGCAACTTTTTTCTGAATACATCTCCTTGGGCAAAGAAAACAAAATAAAAAATGAACAAGTGGGACTACATCAAACTAAAAAGCTTCTGTACAGCAAAGGACACCATCAGCAGAACAAAAAGGCATCCTAAATATGGGAGAATATAAAACATTTTATCTGATAAGGGGTTAACATCCAAAATATATAAAGAACTCATATGCTTAACACCCAAAAACCTAATAACCTCATCAAAAAATGGGTGGAGGGCCTGAACAGACACTTCTCCAAAAAAGAAATACAAATGGCCAACAGGCACATGAAAAGGTGCTCCACATCACTAATCATCAGGGAAATGCAAATTAAAACCACAATGAGATATCACCTCACACCAGTTAGAACAGCAACGTCCAAAAGACAAGCAACAACAAATGCTGGTGAGGATGCAGAGAAATAGGAACCCTCCCACACTGTTGGTGGGAATGCAAATTGGTACAACCACTGTGGTAAGCAGTATGGAGGTTCCTCAAAAAACTGAAAATAGGGGGATTTTGGGAAAAAGATGGGGAGTTATCATTTTGACATACCTTGATCTATTTTTCAAATGGTTTTATGAAAGGTGAGCCTCAGATTTTCTGAGTTTTTTTCATTTGATCATCAAGGAGAGCCAAAATCTCATCTACTGAAGAAAGAATTACAGACTTATATGAAAAGAAACATTATCCCTAGTTTGTATCATTGAATACATGGCTTTCTCTAATGAAAACTCCTAAAAGGGAGAAAAGAAGAAAGAATAAGATAGTGAAGAAAGGATATTTTCTGCTATACTGAATTTCCCTAGTGAATTCAGTAAGCATTTGATATATTAGACAATCATTTTCTTAATATGATCTGTGGCTACATTGTAATTGTTGTTAAATTAGAAAGGTTTTTTAAACAATCAAAAACATTCCTAAGGAGAATGATAATGTAGTTTTTAAAAATTCACTTGCTATGAAAGCTACTGCAGTCTGTGCTAAACAACAGAATTCAATACCTAAAAAAAAAACAACTAAAAATAGAAATACCATTTGACCCACTAATTCTACTGCTAGGAATTCACCCAAAGAAAAAAAAATCCCTCATTTGAAAAGATATATGCATTCTTATGTTTATCACCATACTATTTGTAATAACCAAGATATGGAGTCCATCAGTAGATGAAAGGATAAAGATGATGTGGGACATATACACAATGGAATATTGTTCAGCCATAAAAAAGGTATCCTGCCATTTCCTACACCATGGATGCAGCTAGAGGGTATTATGCTCAGTGAAATAAGACAGGTGGAGACAAATACCATATGATTTCACTTATTTGCAGAATATAAAAACAAACTAATAGATACTGAGAAGTGACTAGTTGGTTACTAAGGGGGAGTGGTTGGGCTGGTACAGAGGTGAAAGGGAGATAAAAGGGCACAATAATTTGTAATCACAATACATGTTGTTCACAGGGACTTCTGAACCACTGTGATATACATTCCAAACCAACATAAGATTGTATATTGATACTTTAATGCAAATATATATATCTATATTACTAAGAAAATTAAAATAAAAAAATAAATAATAGGAAACCCTTGAAAATCAGGGAAGCAAATGATCTGATGTTCAAAATGACATATTCCCCTCTGGACACTTACAAGGAAGTAAATGCAGAGAGAAAACCCAGGAAGAACACCCCACCCCACATCCAGTTAGTTCTGGACAGGCGTTGGGAACCACGGCAAAGAGCAAGGGGACTTCTGCTTTATCTTTTTTCACAAATATATACAAAATATATTCGTATAATTACACAAATGAATGAATTTTTAAACAATTAAAACTCCATAAAATCCCATGTATTGTATAACTGAAAACCCACCCAATTACAAGCAGACGCACCATGGAAAAGAAAACACAGTGTCTGCGCAGCTTGTGAAGCCTGCTTTAGACCCAAACCTGAGTTACAGGATGTGTCTCTTCCTCCGAACAACCACAAGCAGCCATGTGTATAGCACAGTGAGCAAACCTCTTAGAGAGCTGAGAATGCTAAGGGGAGGCATCTTAAGTAGAGCTGTACTGTGAAGCTGAGCAAACCCAGACAAGGGGTCAGCCCCTTGGCTGGTTTCTTCCAGCGGCAAGCAGCCCATAACCCCATGCCTTGTACCAACAATGAAAACTGTTTTCAGGATGGAGTGAGCTACTGCCATGGAGGCCTTTATAGAGTGTACCTGAGGAAATGCGCTTTAGGAGTAGCCTCGGCTTATCTTTTACACCTACTCCTTTGACACTTGGGCCACTTGGGTCTCACCACCCACTTTCATGGCTCATTGCTTTCAATCCTCCACCTTCCTGTTCACAACGGTGCATCACACGGTGCATCGCCTTTTGTTCTGTTGGGCACTTCAAGATCTGTGTGCGTGATCATCCTGTCCCCTCCTAATGACTTAATGCTCTCACTTTCGGTGACTTTTTCTATCCAATCAGCTGTTGGCATTTTCTCCCATGGTTACACCCTGGGCACATTCATTACCATTTACCACTTCTGAGATCTCGGGTCCAAACAGTCTACCTTTCCAGCTGAAGTACTCCCATTGCGAAATTCTTCCCCATCGCCCTCCCTTCGATGCATGACTTCGGGACTCTCTCAGTGCTCAGCCCCTTTCTGTCCCCTGTTCTGTCTTGCTTAGACTCCGCGGCTCATTACAATCCACAACCGTGCTTCTTGTTGCCTTCTATCATACACTGCTAGAAAACTCTGAGGTTTTTCAGTTTAAAATGCTGTCTTATTTCTATTATCATTTCCTTTTGGTACAGGAATTATTTACAGATATCTTACTTACCATCAAACATAAGGGGATTTTTTTAGTAATCTTTTTGTTACTGATTTTGAGCTTATTAAGGCATTATTATCAGAGAACATATTCTAACATACATTGAGGTTGGCTTTATGACCCACCAAGTGGTCAATTTTAGTAGAGATTTCATGTGTACTTAAGAAAAACTTGTAATTTGAGTTTGGGGCTCAGGGTTTTATATATGGTCAGTAGGTCAAATTTGTAGACAATATTATTCAAGTTTTTGATATCCTTACTGACATTTTGCATGCTTGTTCTATCAGTTACTGAGAAAAATATCTATAGAACATTCCACTATGACTGTGAACTGTGAGGAAGTCCTAACTTTTTAACCCAGATTAGTGGAGCACACAGAATCAGAAAATGCAAGGAAAAGTTCTTTTCTGGGACGAGGGATACAAGTTACTTTTACTTGAAAGTGACACCTGAATTTTAATCCCTTTTCTTTCCTTTTATATCTATGTAGACTTAGATAAATTATTTAACTACTCAAATCTCCTCCTAAAAAACATCATTTAAGTACTTGGTAAACAGTCAGTGCTGAGTAAAACTTAATTTTCTTCATTTTATGAGGAGGGATGGATAGCTTACTCCAGAACAACACAGTGATTATAACTCGGTTGGTTACACAGCTGGCCTATAAGCAGCATGCTTTTACTGTGTGGGTGCACCTATGCACAGATTTTTTTTCAATAAATACATTGGAAAACTGTGGAGATTGGTGACATTTGAAAAAACATTTTCTTTATTGTAAGAACACAGTGTATAATACACATAACATACAAAATACATGTTCATTGACTATTTATGTTATTGGTAAGGCTTCCAGTCCACAGTAGGCACTTGGCTGGTAAGTTTTGGGGGAGTTAAAAGTTACACATGGACTTTTGACCACACAGGAGGGTGGTGCTCCTACCCCTGGTGGTGTTCAAAGGTCTACTGTATTTATGCTTAACCGTGCGTAGAGTTCCTGATATGAACTCTGGTTTATTCCTTCTCCTCAGAGTCTCATATTAAAGAATCTCTTCAACATTTGATGTGAAAGTTAGATTAACAGGTATATTAGTTACCTATTGCTACAGAATAAATTACTACAAAACCTGGATAGTTTAAAATAACTTTATTATCTCCGTTTCAATGGGTTAGAAGTCTGGGCATGGTTTGGCTGGGTACTTCAAGCTCAGTTTCTCAAAATGTCTCTTCTCGAGATGTCCACTGCGGCAACGGTCACCTCAAGACTCATCTGGGGGAGAACCCACTTCTGCTCACTCCCATGGCCCCTGGCAGACCTCCAGTTCCTGCCAGTGGGGCCTCTCCATAAAGCTGCTCACAGCCTGGCGGCTGGCTTCCCTCCGAGTGTGCAAATGAGGGAGCACAAGAAAGCACTCACGACAGAATCTAGTCTTTTTTTTTCAACAGACTTAATTGTTTAGAGCAGTTTTAGGTATACAGCAAAATTGACCAGAAAGTACAGAGATTTCTCACATAGCCCCTACCCCTCCTCATGCACAACCTTCCACCCGACAGCCCCCACCAAGCAGTACATCTGTCACAACTGCTGAGCCTTCACTGACACATCATCGTCACATCAGGGTTTGTACTTGGTGTGCATTTTACTGGTTTTGACAAACGTATAAAGACACGTTTCCACCATTGTAGTACCATACAGAGTCATTTCAAGGCCTTAAAAACCCTCTGGGCTCTGTCTATTCATCCCTCCCTCTCCCTGACCCCTGGCAATCACTGATCTTATTATAATCTCCATTGTTTTGTCTTTTCCAGAATGTCATGGGGTAGGAATCATATGGTG
Organism: Manis pentadactyla; assembly: GCF_030020395.1. NCBI lineage: Eukaryota > Metazoa > Chordata > Mammalia > Pholidota > Manidae > Manis > Manis pentadactyla. The sequence goes on from NC_080031.1 coordinate 84,795,734, forward strand.
TGAAGCTTTCTCAGATGGGCTTTTTTCACTTAGGAATACGCATTTCCACTTCTTCCATGCCTTTTCATGTCTTGATAGCTCACTTCTTTCTAACGCTAGATAATACTCCATTGTCTAGATGTACCACAGCTTATTTGTCCATTCACCTACTGAAGGACATTTTGGTTGCTTCCAAGTCTGGACAAGCCATAATCTTTTTGTAACCTAATCTTGGCAGTAATCCCATTACTTTGTGGCATTCAGTTCACTGGAAACAAGTCAGTAAGCCGTGCCCACACTTCAGGGGGAGTGATTACCCAGAAGGGAGGATCATAGGAGCCATCTAGGAAGTCGCACACCACATGAGGGAAAGCAAATGCATACTGCTACCTTGACTGTGCCAAAGCAGCCAGGCCAATTAAAGAACGTGCCTGAAGAGAGTCTACTCGTTTTGATGTAGCATGATTTATTGAAGCATAAAAGCTATTGAACAACAAATGGATGCACTTGGCCCTATTGTCAATGATCCTAAAGCAGTGCACAGCACTTTAATCACTTCCTTGGAAAAACAGAACCTATTTCTGGCACATTTTCTTGGAGAGCTGCCCATCCCATTCAGGTTTTCAAAAAAGGGACCTCCCAATTAAATGTGTCATTTGTTCCACTCTTCTTTGTGCTGCAGAATGGAGTATATGATAGAGGATAAGACACCCAATAAATAAAATAATTCCAGTATCATTGCATATATCACTTATATACATGATATGATATAGCACATACATATTCAGAACCCTAAATTTCTATTTTTTGTGGGGAAAATTTACATTACTTACTCTCAGGGTGCTTTCTTTCCTCCACAGATCCTAAATCACTATGCTAGCCTGACATTTGATGGAAAAAGTATTTGCAAAACTATCTCCTGGTGGGAAGAGTGGATCGTGCTCATTTACAACTTTTAACAGCTGAATTCCTTCACTCTCTGAAAGATGTGTCCGAATGCAGCATAGATCTTCTGCTCTTTGTCTTATTGGATTATTACATCCAACCTAAATATGTTCTCATGTTAAACAACTTGGTGCTTTTTGCCTCAGGCGGAAACATGGAAGTCTCCAACGTAGAAAACAATGGCACCCCATCACCACAAGGGGGAGTAGAGAGCCACAGACGCCTCTCATTCCGGGCTTTCAAGTCTAGGCTTTGCTGTACGGGAGAAAATAGAACTTTCACAGTTTCTATCTCCCCACCTTCTTTTCCCTTCTAATAATCCAGAGACTTTCTTCCGGCCAGCGGCAGGGCCAATATCTGCAGACCTTTGTGAAGAGGGAGAAACTGTGGCTGGGAACTGCTTATTGATCCTGCTGCTGTTCCAGACTGACTTTCCGAGGAACCCTCCCCGGTCCTAATTCACACAGAAGGGGGTTCCTGTCTCACGCCGAAGGCACTCTCCGGTGCCTGCCTCCGCCCTCTGATTTGCCACCAGAGCCCAAATCTGGTTTACGAGAATCCTTATGTTCAGCGATTCAAGCAATTCTTGAATTAATGCATCAAGGCACCAAAGCATCTAGGTAATACAGAGGCCACTGAGGAACTCACAAAGGCTTGCAGGAAGCGCTCAGTGAACAGAGGAAGGTCCAACTTAGAGCTTGGGAAAACACACCTTTCTTGGAATGACATAAATAGAAATCCCCAGTTCTAATCCACAATCATTCCGGAGTCCTCCGCGCCCCAGGGACGTTCTAAAACTCCAAGCCTTGTAGATGGTAGCACATTATACCTAATTATCATACAGGGTATTTGGGGACTTTTTTTTTTTTCATTGTTAGCACAGCCTGGAAAAAAAGAATAATGTGACTCGAGCTGACTAAGTTTTCCCTCAGCCGACTTAGTCAGATGCTGCAGGCAGAACGTACAGGGAGGAGTAAGTACAATAGATAAGTTACGACTGTGACAATAGAAATATAATTCCTTGAGTCCCGGCTGATGCTTACTAATGCACCTGGATTCAACACAACAGGTTTCCAAACTACAGAAGAAAAAAAACTGAAAACACATTACCAAATGTCTGCCAGAGGAGTTCATTCTTTTACTAGATTTCTGTAACTCTTCTCCAAATTCTAAGTGCTTGTACTGATTGGAGATGTAAATTTAGTTTAAACACAGTCAGAGGCAAAGCCTCTGGTGTGGTGGGAGAAAAGATGGGAGATGGAAAAATAAAAAAAATGACTAAGATTCCTTAAAGGCTGGAGGTGACCAGGTGGCTGGCCGGAGAGCGAGGGCTAAATCTTTTGCCATGAAAACATTCAGTGGGCAAAGGAGTCAGATTACAGTCGGGCCCCTGCAGGACAGCCGACTCCGAAAGCTGGGGCAGCTTTCTGCAACTTGGGAGATGCATCCCATCCTGAATCTGGGAATCCTCCAGCAGCTTTTAGATCCAGAACATCTCAGGAGGCAATTTCCCAAACTCCTCTCCCTAACACCCTTCTGCCATTAAGACTGGTCCCTCTTATACAATGCTCATTACGCAGAAAGCTACGCCTCCAACTCACCACAAACTTGTATTCCTGCCATTGTATACATGTTCCTTCCCAGCTTTAGATCTGCCTGAGTCAATATGCTTTGACAATCAGGCCCCCAAAACTCAGGAACTTGTGAGAAGCAGGCCAGCTTGTAGCCAGACTGAGTAGTCACTATGTCAATGTCTGTCTCAAGAGCCTTAGCAAAGGAGCATGGAGTCCCAGCGGCTTGTTATTATCCATCTCTGCAGTCAGGGGAGTATGAAGCTTTGACTGGTCAGACCTACATCACCTGCTGCCTTTAGAACTGAGGTGAAATGAGCTCCACCTGCATTGAGAGTACCAAAAGAGCAGATTTCCAGTTGGTGTTGGAAGCTATTAAAACAGAGTAAATGAATTTTGGACAGCTGAGAAGCAAGATGTCTTCCTCATGTCTACCACTTTTCAGCCATTCCCTTTCATTGTCTCCCAGCAGAGGCCCATTTGGCTTCCAGGGAACCTTGGGTGTCTGCATAGAGTGTGAATGGAGCCCTTGGCATTGTGCGGTGTGGTGGCCTCTCAGCAACCACACATTGGTTATTGCTCTGCAATAATGGTCATTAGTATCCATTTGCTCAATACTGTTTCTGTCTCTGCTCATATCTTTCATTAATTCCTGTGTTACCAAGTCACTCACACGCATACGCATGCACCACAGGCACACCACCCACCGACACACACCTACCTTTGCACACACACACACATTACAGGGAGAAACTGAGCCAATGACATCTGACTGCAATAACAAAGACCGTGGCTAAAACCATCATAGTGACTGGGGAAACTTCAAGGATCATCAGGGTGGTGAAAGGTGTTCATTACCACTATTTTAAATCCATCTTAGAACAAGGCACCTTATCTATACAACTTTCACATAAAATAAATCATTCGTTTCCAGTAAACATCTCTATTTCCTTCTTTCATCATTGTATTTAAAATGATATATAAAGAGTAGATGACTTTTACCCATATCTGGTTCCCATACTTACTGCATCCAATCAAATCAATCATTAAATGCTTCATTAGGAAGCTGTGATTGTCCTTCCACAATGAGACATCTTCTCCACATGTTCAGAGCAACAAGCAGATACAATGAGAACAGAACAGTTCTTCCCAAGAAAGACATTCTTTCTCCTCAAAAGGATTCAGTTCTGCCCCCAGGCTGTAGCTTGCCCCTGGAAAATCCCATGATGAGCCTCCTGGGTGATCTTGGAGCTATTGACTTGGGAACGAGATCGCCTGAAGCTCTCAGACCTGCGCAGAACAAAGGCAGGCTCCGGAGCTGGAATGTAGACCCCCGTTCTGCTAGACTGGAGGGTGCACAGCAAGGGTGCGCGGGGGCCTAGAAGCGCAGATGCTGGACTTAGGCAGCCTGGGCTATTATCCAGCTCCACCACTTACCAGCTGTGTGCCCTTCCACAGGCCATTCATTTGGAGCCTGACTTTTCTCACCTGTAAAATGGTGAGAACAATTTTTACCTTCTAGAGCTCTGATGGAGACAAGGTGATCCACAGAGAAAGTTTAGCATAGTGCCAGGCACATAATACTAAGTAAAGATTAGTTTGCATTAGGCTTTTGGTGTTGTGTGTGTGTATTTATTTAAATTTTGTGTTTGCTTGTTTTTTCCTAAGTGCCCAGGAGGTAGTGTTAGTGCTTGGCCTGAACTCATACTTCCATCAGAAGCCATTGACAACTTACAGCAGCAGCCTTAAAAGCTGTTAAAGGGAAAACCATTGGCTAACTTGGTTCTTCACTGCAAATAACTAGTACTTAGGTTTCCCTTTACCGACCAACTTGAAAAAGCTAGCAAACAAATCTTAGGCGGCCTAGGGAATGTTTAATATGCCTAGTATCCTCTTTCTAGAGAGTCTGTGCTTTTACATTATTTTGATTCAATTCTGGCTCAAGGATATATGATCTATCATACAATCCAAGAAGGAAAAATTCAGAGCATATTAATAGTGATAGCTTCTACTTGTTGAGGATGTACCAGACATCCCATTCTGAGTGTTTTATGTGCCTTTAATGCTTATTTGAGATAGGTACTCTGGATATGCCCATTTTACAGATGAGGAAACTGAGGCTTAAAGAAATGAAATTGCTTTCCCCAGCTTAAACTGCAACATCTGTTTTCTCAATCTGAGGATACTTTACAGCCTCCAAAAATACTTTAATAAGTGATAACAAATGCCCGAAAACAATAAACCTTAATTTGCATTAATATAGTCTCACAATACTTCCAGGTAGACTTTAATTCTGAGTTCTAGCTGGTCTGTCCCCACTAGTCTGTTTCTTGACAAAGTTTTCTGGAACTAGAGGTTTCTTAGGTTCTCCCTTCTCTACAAGAGCAAGGACTTCCCACAAGGAATGCAAAACCAATCTAACAATCATCTTACATTAATCAGAACTCTTTAAGTTATAAGGAAATGAAACTTGAGTCAAACTGGCTTAAGCAAAAATATCTAACATAATGGCTCTTGAAATCGCAGAAGTCCAAAGAAAGGGTGCCTGCAGCCATGGGTGAAAGCTCCCCCTTAGATAACAGCATCGAGATCACTTTCTCTCCATCTCGTGCTTTCCAGATCCGTGTCTCTCTCACGCTGGTTCTCTCTTCATGCAAGCACACTGGCTGCCAGAAGCTTTGGACTAATAGCCTGAGAGATTCAAGTCCAGTGGGAAGATGGTTCCCAAGCAAAAGGCCTACGATGATCTACAGCTGAGGCTGGTTGCATGGCTGCCTTACTGTGCATCCCTGAATCAACCCGACTCAAAGGGAATGAAATGCTCTGACTGGACAGACCAGCTCATGTGCCCGTGTGCCATCAGAGGGGACAGCAGCTCCTAGACTAAGCTGGGGACCGGTGGTTCTCCTAAAGAAACACCAGGATATTAGCAGTAGAAGAAGAACGGATGCTGAGCAGCAAATGTAGGTGAGCACAGCATAGAAGCATAGGTCCTGATGTCCTACTAGCCTGGGGCCTTGGCTAACCATAGTCTCAGCTGAACGCCAGGCACATGGAATGACAGTCAGCTATAACATTAGAAATCAGGACAATTCCTGTACTCCAGATAATGACTGCTGTTTCTCTGCCCTCATCCCTCCTCCCCTACACTCACTTCGTCATGACCTTGGCGATCCCAGGATTTAAAACAGAGACTGCAGGAGGCAGAGGCAAGGTAGCTCGGAAGTTTCCAGCTTATCCTGAAGTGCTAACAGAGGAGAATGGCTCTTCTCAGACGGTGTCCGTATGGTTTACATATCACGTACATGATATTTATGTCGAATCTACAGCCAGGGACAAGGGTGATACAGCAAGAACAGACCAATCGCTTTCTTAGCGCTGGAGTCCACCAAGGACACGATCTCAGCCAGGCTTTGGGGCATGAGAGGCAGCCAGCAGACCCGGACGATGGAATTTGGTTTTGGGTTGGGTGAACCTGTTAGCACAGCCCTGGTACCCTCGGCTGAACATGGTATTATATTCCAAAAGTCAAGAGAAAGGTGCAACATGACAGTGAGTGAACATTTTCTAAATGAAGATTAACATTTAACTCTAAATCTGCATCTCCCTCAAATATAAACTGCTAATTTAAAAATGCCCCAAGGATTAAGCACGTCTCCTAAATTTTAAGCCCTGTGTGTCAGAGTCCTCCTTCATAAAACAGTCTAGATGATGGCTACAGTGGATCTCAGCTCAGAGACCGAGCCTCCGCTCAGAGCCGGCTCCATCCCCAGCACCTCCACACACTCCAGGTGAGCCAGAGGAGGGCCAGGAGGGGGCCAACAAGAATCGAGCACTTACTATATGCTAGGCACTCTTCTTTCCCCAAGAGCTTTACTTGGATTATATGTAAGCCCTACAATGATCTGTACTTAACAGATGATAAGAAACAGAGAAAATAAGTAACCTCGCAAGGTCACAGCCAGTAAAAGGCTCCCTCATCTGCAGGCTTAATCCAGTCATCTGATTTGAGGACATGATGACAGGATCTCAGTTGTCCCACTTTCCTTACCAAACTAGTTGTTTAACTATTAGTCAGCTAATTTGGATGTGCATGAACAAGCCTCACCTAGCCTTACATAGGTAAGGACAAGGCTGAGGTGATTCAGATCATTTTCTGACAGCAGCTTTCTTTGACCCAGCACAGAACATTCTGCAGTTGAACATCTGGCACCACAGGGGAATACTACGGCTTCACCCCAGCCACCTACCCACTCTGGAAGCCACAGGTTGCTGCAAAGAGAGTTGGGCTCTCCATGTCAGTCCTGAGTTCCAGCCCGGCTCTGCCACTGACTAGCTGAGTGGCTGGGACATGTTCTTATCTTGTCAGTGGGTCTCTTCTGTAAAGCAGAGAGCGACACCACGTATCTCACAGTGAGAAAGCACAATACAAAACAGCCAACAGCTTTATGTTAGCCCATAGTAAACGCTTCATGGCAACAACACTGTGTTCAGGGTGGGGAAGTCTGAGTCCCAAGAGGATCAGGAGAAGACATCTGCAGAAGGGCCCAAACATTCAGAAGAAGACAGGAAAGGATTAAATTCACAGATAGTCATTCTGTCCCTGCAAGAACTAATCTCGACTGAGATAACCCCAAATGTGCCACTTCCTCCTTCCTGGAACAGAGAACACATTTATCATCTTTGAGAACTTCCATCAAGGTTTCCCTTGACCCACTCGCACTTGTGTACAAGGGCTTTGAAATGATAACTGCCAGCAAGCCTGCTATTGCTGTTACAGATCGGGGAGCTGGCTGGGGCTGGGTGTTTGCCTCCCCCGTTACCCAAAGGCCACAAGAATGCCTCTCCTTGCAGGATACCCAGAGGCTGATGGTGTGGCTCACCGCCCTGCAGGGAAGTCTGATCCCGTCTCCAACTCATTAGTCTTACTTCTCGAAAGACCACGTCCCCATTACCGAAGCTCTCCTTAAGGCAGCTCTAACTCCCTTGAAAAGATGGATCGAGAAGGTAGAGAGGGTGGGAGGTGCCTCAGGGGCTTATATTTCAGGATGGACTGAGGCCACACCATCATCTTCATCATCCACATTATCCAGTCATTGGTATTCGTCAGGCATCAGAACTACTAGCGGCTGCTGACGTTAGGCCCAAGTGAGTGGGGAGCCAAGAGCGGCTTTGTGCCCTCATATTTAACTCCACAACATGCCATGGAGAGCATCCTCATGGTAACAGCTGCCTGCAGTCGGCACTCAGTCACTCTTAGAGGTGGCTCAAAAGATATTCAATGACTTAGGAGAAAAGGAAGCCAGACATGAGAGTCTATACTGAATGATTCTGTTTATATTGACGTCCAAAGACAGGCAAGATGAATCTCTTCTGCTGTAAGTCAGAATAGTGGATGCCTTGGTGGGAGGCTTCTGGGGTCATAGAAATGCTCTTTCTCTTAATCAGAATGCTGGTTAACAGGTGTGTTCACTTTCTGAGAAATTTCTAGAACTGTGCCCTTATGTATGTTATACTTCAGTAAGTTTACTGACAGAAGGAGGTGGTGGTGGGGGAAGACTGAAAAAAAAAAGAAAGGAAATGAACAGAATTTAAAACCAAACAAAATAAAATAATAAAACCCTGAAAAGATGTTTCTTTAATTAAAAATCACAGTAAGTTATCACTACATACCTATTAGAAGGCTAAATCTAAAAAAAATGGTGATTGTGCCAAACACTGGTGAGGATTTGAAGAAAGACTGGGTCTCTCATTCGTTGGTGTGAATACAAAAATGGCACACCCACTCTAGAAAAATGTGGGGTTTTTCTGCAGTATTTACCATATAATTCAACCATCACACTCTGGGGCATTTATCTCACATAAATAAAAACTTATTTCATGCAAGAACCTGTAAACAAATATTCATAGCAATGCTATTCATATTAGCAACTGTATTTAGAACATTGGAAGCAACCCAAATGTCCTTCAGTGGATGGATGGTTGAACAAATTCTAGTACTTTCCATATAATGGAATACTACTCAGCAATAAAAACAGATGAATTAATTACCGATACATACAACAACCTGGATGGATCTCAAGGCCATCATACTGAGTGAAAAAGGTCAATGTTAAAAGGTATATACTTTGTGATCCCATTTATTTAACATTCTCAAAATGAGAAAACCATAGAGATGAAGAAGAGGTGACTGGTTACTAGGGATGGGAGAAAGATGGGAGTTGGGGGACAGTGTGAGTCCAGAGAGGGAGGGAGCATGAGAGAGTTCTTTCACAGTAATGAGGCAGCTCTGTATCTTGATTATGGTTGTGGTTATACAAATCCATCCATGGGAAAAAATTATGTGAACCACACACACACACACACACACACACACACACACACATGCATGCAGGTTTTAAAAAATGGGCCCTACTTAGTGAAAACTAAGTAAGGTCTGTAGTCTAGTACCAACATCGATGTTAATGGCAAGCATCTTCAACCCTTTCCAGTTTTGATTAGTCCCCAACGTTTGCAAATATTACTCCCCTCAGACAGGGCTGTTACCCCCAGAACTCTTAGATCTTACTGTCAAGCACTAACAGGTAAAAACACACAATCCTTACAAGGAAGTGCATCTATAGAAAATACTCCCAAACAGTGAGGGAAAGAAGCAAGCAACCTATACACACACACACTCGTTCATCTTTCTTGATCCCTGGGCTTGTTTGATTTGCGTAACAGGTTTCACATCAACTTAGACTTTAAGACTCTTTTCCTAAAAGTGAAATCATCATATATACATGTAGAAAGATTTCTTAATTATTATGAGAACTAAACAGAAGAGTTACAGGCGAGCTGTTTAGGGAACACATCAGTATTGAAATTAGCATTGGAGAAAGATTGAAAAGCTTTGTCTTAAATTACAAACTCGCTTCTTGCTGACAGCAACCAGGAAGCCGGAGCCCCCCCACCCCCGGGCCCCCAGGTGGCAGCTTGCCTTTCCTTATGTCAAAAAGAGCGGGACACAAGGGCCTATCAGTGGGATCACCTCTTTTAAAGTCTGGGAGAAGGGAGTGTGGCCAACACTATACGCAGATTAGAGGGAACATCTTTCTTGGCTTGCTAATAAAAACTGGTTCAAAACATAGGGTACATTTTTAAGCAATCATCCATGTTTATATTACTATTCTTGGTGGTGACTGTGTGGTTAGTTAAGAGAGAGATAAAGCAAAGTAAACTAAGATTTCAAAAGCCCATCTTTTTGTAATCAGGATAAATAAAAAATCCTGTCATGCATTAACAAGTATTAGGAAGCGTTGTAATTTGCCACAAAAGGACTCTGGACACCAACTGCCTGACTGTAACGCAATGAAAAGGAAAGGCCCCCTGTCTTGTCTGGAGCCACAGGGAAGGAAGGCCATCGCAGATGTGACACAGTCAGGGGCTACACACCACACTGGGCTGCTTTCCTGGGCCTGCTTTCCAGTCCTTCGCTGGCAGAGGACATGCTGTGTGTTAATGTTGCTTCTCCAAGGCTTGAGGAGCTGGGTGGTGATGATTACAAGTGAGCAGACATAACCGCACGAGGTCTGGCTCAGCGGCATGCTGGCTAGACACCAGCAAGGGTCATCCTCACAGACCCGTTCGGCCACGCACTTCTGTGTCCTGGCCTGAGGCCTCCGGGGACACAGATACCCTGAGCACAAGGAAATGAAGACAGTTTACCTAGCTTTCCAAGTTGGGTGGCAACCTACTTCTGAAAAATGATTTTTAAAAAAACCCTCTTTCCTGTTGCTATTTTCTCAGATATTCCCTAGAATAAAAATACTTAATCAAATGTTAAATTAAAACAATTTTAATTGAATATTAAGTTTATATTAAACAGAATTAAAATATCTGACTGTTCAAGTTAATTACATGTTAATTAAAATATTACTTCTTTGTTTTCACTTGGATTCTGCCACTCAGTAGAGTTTATATTCTACATTTTGCCATGGACTCATCTATAGCCATTTTTATTTTGAATGAAAAACGTGGCCTGCAAACTTTTTTTTTGTACTTGTACTGTCACACACATATGAACTTGCCATTGGTTTGAAAAAGAAATCTGCCAATGCTTTGGGCTTATTGCTTTTAAAACATCAGTTTAAAACTCAAAAAACTGTTCGAAAAATTTAAAGCTGGAGAGCCTATGGGGGGCAAAAAGCTTTTCTTGGGGTCCTCAGCCTGAACCCCAGTTTAGTATTAACTGACCTGTGTGTGGCTGGTGTCCCCACCAGTCAGTAAACTCCTCAGGTAAAGGAACAAGGTGGTTACAGGGCCCAGCCTGGTGTTGGGCACATAAAAGATGTTGAATCATCATTTCCTGAGTTGCATAGATTACTTTGCCTGGCATAGATGGAACTCACATCATCACAAGGACAAGAATGTGGTTATTAACAGGTGAACCCACTGTTATTTCATATTTTTTTCATGTCTGTTTCCAGTTAACACTAACGATTCCGTGAAGAACCCCACACGCCTGAGTCCTGTGTTATCTCTGTGGCAGCCACGAGGGGTGAGTCATGGCATTTGGTACCGGGTCTCCAAAGATGCCCCCGGGGAGGCAGGCATCCCAGAATTCACACTCTCGTGTCATCCCTCCTATACTAAATCAGGGCTGGGCTTGTGTGCAGTATAGGGATAATCGGCAGGCTTGGGAGGGCCAAACGCCGAACATTCCAGAGAGCACCGAGCCTTGGCCAGCTCCTGGGAGATAATTTCTAAGCCCTCGTATATCCTGTCTAAGAATGCCTTGGTACATCAAGGGACTTGGGCCACACCAGATAGTTTATGCTAACAACGTGATTGATGGTAGACGTCGGTTTTTATTCTTTATTCGCCTGGGACTCTGGGCCATCCTGTGTCAGTCTGACCTCTGGAGGTGCTGGAGCAGAGTAAGGTCAGTCATGTGGGCATTCTGTGGCTTTATAACTGACCCTAAATAAAATCCCTGGACACCAAGGCCAGACTAGCTTCCCTAGTTGGCGATGCTTGTACGTGGTGTCACCCATCATTGCTGGGACAATTTAGCGTTGCCTGTACAACCCTACTGGACGAGGACAGCTTGAAGCTTGCCCCTGGCCTCACTTGGACTCTGCCCTGTGTGTCTTTCTCCTTTGCTGATTTGAATCTCTATCCTTTCACCGTAATAAACCTTACCTGAGAGGAAGGCAGCTTTTCTGAGTTCTGTGAGTCCTTCTGGCAAATCGTCAAATCCGACGGTGGTCCTGAGGACCCTGTTCACAGCCTGTAATTTCTTGCAACATATAGAATGAGGCAGAAGTGAACAGTGGGCCTGGTTTGGGCATCTGCCTTATGAAGGCCTGGAAACCTCTGCTCCTGCCCTGTTGGATGCCCTGAGAAAGTAGTAAGTAGAGACCAAGGGAAGGGGAAGTGCTGAGTTGTCCCAGTGACATGGTCAAATCTCCAGAAGACTCCAGTCCTGGCCACCACCTGAGACCCCAGTACAGTCTGCTGCCCAGTTAAGCCCATTCAACCAGCAGAATCATAAGACATAACAAAACGGTATTTGTTTTAAACCAGTACATTTTGGGTGGCTTGGTATGCAGCAATAGAAAACTGAAACCAGTAGGAAGGCTAAAATAACTGAAGTGATTTGGAATTTAATTGGCTAAGATATCATACTTAAGTAACTGCCAGAACCATAACTTTCAACTCACCCCAAATTAATCTTCCTAACTGAAAGCAAAAAACAATTTTTAAGTGGACGGTGATTTAATAAAATTCTCTTGGGTTGTGGGAGTCTGTTGTTTAATTTATTTTAGGCTCCAAGCTTATTTTCACCAATTATTCAGAAATAGTGAAAGACACCTCACCCAGGAATCGCCTTCAGCAGGTTGCAAAGACTTCCACGTGCCATTAATTATATCCTTAAAACGAGAGGGCGGCTTTATCCAAATTTTAGATAAGGCAAGAAAGCTCCCCAGCAGAGGAGGAGCTGGCCACGCTGGTTCTGATGGCTGCAGCACATGCCCTCTGCACCCTGCTGAGTTCTACCTGGCTCCCCTCCAGTGAGCCGCCAGGAGGAAGAGATGCCAAACTTCTGACACTTGGTGTTTGAATATACTATGGAATGTTTCCACTTGTGGATTTCACTGCACGTTCGTGGAGAATTTCAGCAAGCTCAAAATGTACTCCAGCCATGAGAACACAAAGTCCCTATGATTAGGGAACAGCAATAATGCTGGCACTTCTATCTAATAACCAGCAAATCCTCTTCCAGGACATTAAATGTTTTGTAAAACTTTCTGATTTGCTTGGCAAGTATTTATCTTTTAGTGAAAATAAGTGATCTTAGAAGAGAGCAGCAGCAGATGCTGATCAGTCATTTAGGATGGCTAAGTGGTGGCTCCGGCCGGTCTGCCCATCTGCCCAAAGTCCATTCCGGGCAAATGGAACCTGGGCTTCTTATAAAATGATCATTCCGGATAATTGTGATGATCTAGGTATGCATATGAGTTTTCACTCCTATGCCTGTGTTTATACCTCACATCAGGCAGGTTTAAATGACTCAATCCATCTGCAAGCTTTTAAATGGAAATGCCAAAGTACAGAGAAGCATTCTGTCTTAGAATGTTCTGCAAATCAGAACACATTTGTAAAAATCAAATATTTTTTGTGTTAAGAACGAACCCCAAGTGCCTGATCAGCCACCTAATTTCCATGAAGCAGAAATACATTATACAGCTGCTAGTGGGGAAGGCAGGGAATTTCTTCAGTCCCCCATGAAGGAAGATGGGGGGCCTTATCCACTGGCTAGCTAATCGCAGAAAGATCTCACAGAAATTTGGTGGACACGGAGGATAATTTTCTGTACTTGAAGAACATTTTCCGAAGCACAGATGTTTTTGTCTTAACTGTGAACGCTGGCTGACTTGTCTGTATCCTCAGTGTGTAGCAGACATTTCTGGAGTGGCTTACCCCCTGCAATGTGGGGCTGATATTCACTGCTAGATGGAAAACACATATTTGGCTAGACAGACATGAATCAATATTACACAAAAAGATTTCCATTTGGGGAAATTCCTTGAAATGAAAGTGTCTTTCTGGCACTGGGCATGCATAAGTAACCATCGGGACACCTCAGTAAAAGAGAAAATGGATTTTCAATAGTTTGCCATAGTAGTGATATGTGATTTTATGAGCCCAAACAGTTTCTTGTTGTTTCATTTTGGAAACAAAAAGTTGGCTCATTTTTCTCGTTAATGCCTCAATGTTTTCATTAGGACGAGTCTATAAAGACTTTATCTGATGCACTGTAAAGAAAACTATTTTAGAGCTAGGATAAAATTTTATCTGTCACAAACAGAACTGAGTACTAAACCCTGCTTTGAGCTTAATAAATTACGTAGAAGTTTTATGCCCAAGAATGCAATGTTTCTAGCAAAACAGTGTTTTTGCAAACACTGCAAAGTTCAACTAATTTAGATAATGCATATTTGGAAATAAAAATGCAAGACTAGCTAAAAATGCAAAAATATTATAAATCCTATAAACACACTAATTATTTTATTAGAATATTTTAACTTCCTAGCAATTAAATAGTACTTTTCAATACAAGTATCTCATATGGAAAGACATTCATCTTTCACTTATTATCTGTCAAGTTTGATGTGTTCATTATACTTTAATTTGGGTGCTCTCATTGAATATATCAAAGGATAAATTAAAATTCTCAGTAAAGATCCAATTGGTATGTACAGACCACAGAAAGGGCTATTTTAATCCTTTTGGGGGAAAACCCATCAGAAAGTTTAAACTTCCTGTTTTTTAAAAATATTTACATGGTGGGAGAAAAATCTTTCCAGATAATTGTGAATGAGATACTTGTATATGACTAAAAATAAAAAAGCATCATTTCTGTACCACTAAAGTTCTTAACACTTGCTCTTCTTTTAAACTACCTCTGACTTGTATATGAAAATTCTAATAATCAGAAAAACACAAGGCTATTTTTAATCTTACCTGCTCAACTATTTCCAGCCTCTAAACCTCTAAGTCTCAAATCGATGCCATACCTTTTCTGGGGAACACAACAATGAACTGTTGTTTCTGTCTTGGTGCGTGGATAGCGCCCCTTACGTGCATGGAAAGACTGCCTGGCAGGGGGTGGGGGTGGATATGGTTCAAGTTCAAAGTCATTGTTAATTGTAAGCATCCTGAAGTTCCAGAAGGGACAGAAATTTGAGCCATAAGGCTCCACATTAGAAGCTCTGTTGAAAACTTTGGAAAATGTCTTTATATATAATCATCCCCAGATCTTTAGAGAGTAGGTGAGACCTGTATGATCAAAAATGATTGAAATAACCATCTAAAATATCACTATGTGAAAAACCATTTCAGATGCCCACTGGCCACTCTACTGAACCAATGACGTTTCTAGAATCATCTTTGTCCATATTATCTTTAAAGGAGAATACAGCTCTATTGATAAGCTGGCTTTGATATGTAATAGCTATGTGACCTCAGGCCTTAACTCCTCTGGCCTGTTTCCTCATCTGTAAAATGGTGATGGTTATGGCAGGGATAAAATCGGCTAATAACCATTCTGTATCAGCTGTTAACACTAGTATTATCACTTACCTATTATCCTAATGCATAATGTCTGCAAAGAAGCCATTAGCACAAATTTTAAAAAAATCAATTATAACACAATTCATTATTTTTTTCCAAAATGTAAAAAGATTCAATTTAAAAAAATGTTCGTAAGACCCCAAAATGACAATTGGCTTGGCTCAGCAATTAGCTATCCCTAAGCTCATTTGGGTTCTTTCCAGCCCTCCCCCATCCCACCCCACCCCCAACTAAATTCACACACAAGGGGAGTCCTGCTGCATCAGAAATGAACGCGTGATCAATACTTGTGACTGATCCTTCTAAGGCATGCCTTCCAGATGCAGGATGATAAGGAGATGGTTTCCCTCCAGAAGACAGTGCTGAGAGACGGCAGTAAACAGGATCCCCTCCCGTAGGACAGGCCTCACTGCCTTCCCTCTCTGTGAGGTTAAAGGTTGCTCTCCCCTCCCAAGCCCATTTGATTGTGATCCAAATGTGCCCAGGCTGATCTAAATTTATCCGCAAGTCTGGTCTCTCTGGTTGGTCCTGTGCTTACCTGGAGATGAACAAGAAGCACCCACCAACTGCCTAGACACTCCATTCCCCAAGCCTCTGCTGGTAAAGAACAGAACACTCTGGAGAATAGAGCACAGACCAAATTCTCAGCTTTCCCATGTGGGGAAAGCAGCACTGGTCAAGGAAGACTGCTGAATCAAATTTATAAGCTGTTTTGCAGGCTATGAAGTTAGAGGAGTCATTTCTACAGTCACTATGCTATTGCTGTAATCAATACTGTGATCACCTACTGGCTTAGAGTGAATTATTATTTTAATGTCAATATTTGGGAGGCAGGCAAATTCAAAGCAAAAGAGGACCCTCACTAAAGCACAGACACACTGAGAATACAAATATTTAGTGCTGGTGGTTGAGTCTCTTATTTCCTATGTGACACGGTTGGCCAACATGTTCCCATTTCCTTTTTGCAATATAAGCCAATGTTACTTTATCAATCACGCACTTAAAATTATACAGAAACAACACACGAACTGCTCAGAATGCAAATATTCTTTGGTTTACTCATCAAAATAGCAAGTAACAAAATAGCAAAACCTTATCAGTTAAATAAAAAAGTGACATTCTTTATTTACCTAACAAATCTTACTGAACATTGAAATGCATTAATTTTCACTCTCATGTTCTGTGGCAAAATCCTTTCTTCCCTTTGCCCCTCATCCCTCTAAATTATTTTGATGGGCTCATCTTGTAATAAAGATTGTTTCATCTTTCTTAATAACACTTATGTTTTGTCTCAATATCAAGAACAATCTAGATTTTTTTGTCTCTTACATTTGAAATGGATATTAAAAATGAAGATTCCATCAGCACATTTCCAAGATAACATGCTTGAAAGAAAGTTAAGCCCTCAGCAATCATTTCAAAGCAATTGACATGCCATTCCATTTTGGGGAATTACCATGATTTGGGTAGTATCACTGTCGGTACTGAAAAACAGGACTTGAATCCAGAAGCATATTCTTATATTAGACATTACTCATAATGTCAAATATAGTCGGTTTCTACATTATTGGTTAGAGAAGCCATTTTCTATTTTTCTGAGGGTTCAATTTGTCTGAATTCTTGAATGTCAGTGACAAAATCTTTAAAAAAGAATCTTTAACAAAAGGCAAACTTGAAAATGGAATTGTTTTCAAAGGAACAAGGACAGCAAGAAAGAGCTCTTGGCTTTTTAAAAGAGGTACATATATATAGTAAGGAATATAAGCGAATCAAAGTACATAGCTCTGTACACGTTAGAAATATCCAATGTGCCACCAACACAACAACTGCCCTAAAAGAGGTGTCTTGAGGTTTGAAGCCACACAGTTTTCTTTGCATAACTCTATTTTTGCATTAGGCAACCATACATCTTTCCCGTGATCTGTTAACTGTTAGGACTCTTTTCACCAGAGTTTTTGGCAAAATGCTTTTTCTTCAAATATAACGAGCCTCATAAAACATTATTGTTAATGTCTGACAACTGAATTGGGCAAAGTCTTTCTGAAATATGTGTAATCTTGACAAAATTATGTTTTCCTTCATAAATCAGCAGCGCTCCATCTTCAAATAAATCATGAGCAGTCACAATCTTAATTCACATACTCATATGTTCTCCTCATCCAACATTTTGTTGATACCATCACAAAGTTTTTGCAAGTGGGGTTTAAAATTTCCAAAGGGGTTATATAAAGCCGCCAAGAAATCACAATCTGAAAAGTGATCAAAGACATTATTGACCCGTCCGTGTGACTTTGCAGTGAGGTGGCGCTGAATGATTTGGTGGAGCAGCTCTCTGCACTCATTGAGAAGCCGGGACAACACGTTCCGGTCAAAGGTGTAATCCACCTGGTGGAAACTGACCACGGTCATTGCAAGTTGATGAACTTTCTTCTTAAACTTCTCCATCAATGCCAGCTCATCTTGATTAAACTGATTATTCCTGTAAAGAATAGCCAGCTTGATGACTGTCTTGATGAGGTTTTTGATGATCTTCTCAGCCTCCTTCTTGTTTTGGGTGTATTCCTTAGTCACTCTGTACAGCTCGTCAAGCACCTCACTGCTGGTGTCATCGATTAAGGTAGTAGCAATGGATTTGGATACCATTTTACCCAAGATCTTCTTTTGGGCCTGAACGGCCAGGTTTTTGGAGTTAAAGACATCCGTGGCCACTAAAAACAGAGGAGGAAGACAAAAAAAATCAGTAAATGTCAAAAAAGCACATTCAAAAACAGATACCAAAGAGTATCTTCTTCCTCATGTTCCCACTATACAGTTTGCCTCCCTTCTATTGACATTCATTTCTGTTCAGAAAAGAACCAAAAAAGTTTTCCTTCATTTCTGGGCATCAGGTTCTCCTTTGGGAAGTAACAGGTTGTTCTGCAGTCTTTATGGTCTTTGGCAACTCATGTGCTTTATACTGTCCACTATGTAGTCAATACTTTGTTCAGAAGTTAAAGGTGAAAATCCTATTAAAAATAACCTTTTCTGATTCTAAAAATAGTGTTTCACAAGGCAGTATGTTTGTTAGGCAATTTTTCTCATTTTAACTTTATAATAAACATATCAAAATTATAAAATCAACTCTGCAACTGTCCTCTGGGCAACAGGAACCAAGTACAATTTAAAGAAACCCATTTAATGTAAGAGCGATAAATAGCAAAGCCAAGAGATTGAGTAAAATGGCAAATTCATGGACAAAAATCAAAAGGAGAGTCCTGCTTTGCAAAACAGTTGCAAAAAGTCAAATATATCATGACCACAGATACAAAAATCCTCAACAAAATATTAGCAAACCAAATTTTAAAATTCATCAAAAAGGATCATCCATCACGAGCAAGGGGGGTTTATTCCAGGGATGCAAAGATGGCATAATATTCCTAAATTGATCAATACCATGTACCACATTAACAAAAAGAAGGATAAAAACCATATGATGATCTCAAGATATGTTAAGAAAGCATTTGACAAAATTCAAAATCCATTCATGATAAAAACTCTTAACAAAATGGGTATAGAGGATACGTACATAACATAATAAAGGCCATATAGACAAACCCACAGCTAACATCATACTAAATGGCAAAAAGCTGAAAGCTTTTCCTCTAAGACTGGGATAAGATAAGGATGTCCAGTCTCCCCACTTTTACTCTACACAGTACTGGAGGTCGTAGTGACGGCAATCAGACAACACAAAGAGATAAAAGGCATCCAAACTGGTAAGGAAGAAGTTAAGCTGTCACTGTTTGCAGAAGATATGATATTATAAATAGAAAACCCTAAAG
This sequence comes from Manis pentadactyla, assembly GCF_030020395.1. Taxonomy (NCBI): domain Eukaryota; kingdom Metazoa; phylum Chordata; class Mammalia; order Pholidota; family Manidae; genus Manis; species Manis pentadactyla. The sequence continues at coordinate 84,814,668 of NC_080031.1, forward strand.
AATCCACCAAAAAACTATTTGAACTATAATTGGATTCAGCAAAGTTGCAGGATACAAAATCAAAACACAGAAATCTGTTGTGTTCCTATATACTAACAAAGAACTAGCAGAAGGAGAAATCAGGAAAACAATTCCCTTTACAATTTAATAAAAAAAAATAAAATACCTAGGAATAAACCTAACCAAGGAGGTGAAAGATCTGTACCCTGAAAACTATAACAAACTCATGAGAGAAATTAAAGACACAAATAAATGGAAATCTATCCCATGCACATGGATAGGAAGAATCGATATTGTCAAAATGGCCATCTGGCCCAAAGCAATTTACAGATTCAACACAATCCCTATACATATATCAAGGACATTTTTCAATGAACTAGAACAAATAGTTCTAAAATTCATAAGGAACCACAAAAGACCCTAAATAGCCAAAGCAATCCTGAGAAAGAACAAAGCTGGTGGGATTATACTCCCTGACTTCAACCTGTACTACAAAGCTACAGTAATCAAAACAGTATGGTACTGGCACAAAAACGGACTCATAGATCAATGGAATGGAAGACAGAGCCCAGATATAAACCCAAGCATATGTGGCCAATTAATACATGATAAAGGGACCATGAATATGCAAAATTGGGAAAAGACAGCCTTTTCAACAACTGGTGCTAGGAAAACTGAACAGCTACATGTAAGAGAATGAAACTGGATTACTGCCTAACTCCATACACAAAAGTAAACCAGAAATGGGTAATAGATCAAAGACCTGAATTAAGACATGAAACCATAAAACTCTTAAAAGAAAACATGGGCAAAAGTCTCTTGAACATAATCATGAGCAATTATTTCCTGGACACATCTCTTCAGGCAAGGGAACCAATGAAAAATGAACAAGTGGGACTACATCAGACTATCTTCTATACAGCAAAGGACACCATCAGCAGAAAAAAAAGGCAACGTATAATGTGGGAGAATACATTCATAAATGATTTATCTGGTATGGGGTTAACATCTAAAATATATAAAGAATTCTTATGACTCAAAAAACAAACCCAACAAATGACCCAATTAAAAAATGGGCAGAGGACCTGAATAGACATTTCTCTAAAGAAATACAGAGAGCTAACAGGCACATGAAAAGATGCTCCACATCACTAATCATCAGGGAAATGCAATTTAAAACCACAATGACATATCATCTCACACCAGTCAGAATGACCACTATCCAAAACACAAGAAATAACAAGTGCTGGTGAGGATGTGGAGAAATGGGAACCCTCCCACACTGGTGGTGGGAATGTAAATTGGTACAACCGCTGCGGAAAGCAGTATGGCCTTTCCTCAATAAACTAAAAATAGAAATACCATTTGCCTCAGTAATTCCACTTCTAGGAATTTATCTGAAGAAAACATAATCCCTGATTTGGAAAGATACATGCACCCCTATGTTTATCGCCACATTATTAAAACAGCCAAGATATGGAAGCAACCTAAATGTCCCTTGATAGATGAGTGGATAAAGAAGATGTGGCACACATACACAATGGAATATTATTCAGCCATTAAAAGAAAAGAAATCCTGCCATTTGCAACAACATGGATGGACCTAGAAAGTATTATGCTCAGTGAAGTAAGTCAGGCAGAAAAAGACAAATACCAAATGATTTCACTCATTTGTAGAGTATAAAAACAAAACAAAACAGAATGAACAAAACAGCAGTAGACTCAGACACTAAGAAGTGATTGGTGATTACGATGGGGGAGGGTATAGGATGCTGGAGAGGGTGAGGGGGATAAAGGGGTATAAAAATTCTCAGTCATTATATAAGTTGGTCATGGGGATGGTAGTACGGCATGGAGAATATAGTCAATCATTCTGTAACATCTTTCTAACCACACTAGAGGGGGTGAGGATATAATAATATGGGTAGCTGTTGAATCACTGTGTTATATATCCAAAACCAATAACAAATTTTTTAAAAAGTCACATTTCTCAAGACATTGGCCTGTACCTATCAGTTGGCCATCCTAACCACTCCAGAATTCAAGTTGAATGTTGGGTAAAACACAAAATTATTTGGAGAGTTTACTTGCTAATCTGATGAATGGCCATTGTTCTTTTTGCATTTTTACACATTGTGGGGAAAAAACCACAGTATAAGAGCTAATGAAATGTGTCATCTATACAACGTGCTTTGAAAAAACTGCTGTTTAAAGTTTGGGTTTGGAATGATCAGAAGTTAATGTGACTGAGATTTAGATACACATAATAACAGCTGTATGTATTAAATAGTACCGAAGCACTGTGATGTTCCTAGCTTACAGCCAGCTGATTTTTAGTGAAATGTTCAATAAACAGTTATTCTCCAAAAATTTTCCCCATGGCTTCCGTGACTGCTGCTCGACTAGAGCTGTGCTTTCTCCTCCTTTTCCTGGGTCCCGGGAGCTGTCATTCTCAGGAGCTCCAGTCCACCTCTGGGTCCAGGAGCAGCTGCTCTCTCTGATATTAGCCTGGGCTTTGGTGTTGAAAGCAGTCACTCAGTAATGAAAGACCAAAGGCTTAAAAATACAGATATGTAGGAATGAGTCAAGGCATCAGTGATATACAACTACTTCTGGCTGGGACAAGCCAGTGACATTATAGAGCAAAAAGGCTACTAATCACCAGAACGCCATTCATAAATACACAGGGCCATACACCCTGAGAGAACGTCTCGACTGAACAAGAAGTGGTGCCCTCACGAATGTCAATATTCAAACTCCTGAAACATGAACTGAAACTACAGAAGAAGAACTAAAGTGTATTTTGAGAAAGAAAAGGAAAGTGAAAAAGCAAGTGAAAAAGCCAGTTTTATGAAGGCTTCCAAGCTTTATTCTGTTTTCACCATTTAAGCAATAGTTCATTTCTACTCTTATTCTTCAATGGTTTGCAGAAGAGTATATGGGTTAATTCACACTAAATGATTTACACAAAAATAAATGGCACACATGCAGTTACTATTACCACATTAAGACCAAGGACCATTTTCCATTACAGAACTTATATTGGTTTCAACCCCTGTGGCAACATGGAGGCTCCTCAAAAAACTAAAAATAGAAATACCATTTGGCCCAGTAATTCCACTCCTAGGAATTTACCCAAAGAAAACAAAATCCCTGATTTGAAAAGACATATGCACCCTTATGTTTACTGCAGCACTATTTACAATAGCCAAGATATGGAAACAACTTCAATGTCCATTAATAGATGAATGGATAAAGAAGATGTGGCATATATACACATGGAATATTATTCAGCCATAAAAAGAAAAGAAATCCTGCCATTTGCAACAATATGGATGGACCTAGAGGGTCTTATGCTCAGTGAAATAAGCCAGGTGGAAAAAGACAAATACCAAATGATTTCACTCATTTATGGAGTATAAAAACATAGCAAAACAGAAGGAATAAAATAAAGCAGTAGACTCATAAACACTGAAAAGGGACTAGTGGTTACTAAAGGGTAAGGGCTGGGGAGGATGGGTGGATGGGGAAGGGGATCAAGGGGCACTATACATCACAATCACAACATAGGTAGGTCATTGGGATGGTAGTACAGCATGGAGAATACAATTAATGATTCTGTAACATCTTACAACGTTGATAGTGACTGCAACGGAGGGGTAAGGGCTTGATAATATGGGTGAATATTAAACCATTGTTTTATGTATGTGAAACCATCATAGAATTGAATATCAGTGACACTTTAATAAAAAAAATAGGAACTTATGATATGGACCTCAACAAATAAACTTGATTTATATATGAAGGGACACCCCCCAAATTTCAGATACACAATAAATAACCAGGGTTTCAGGAATTTATTTTACATAAGGTTGAAAGGTTATTCTGTTTTTGGTCTATTAGAACATGGCACAGTCTACAAATGTCCCACGTGGGCTTTACTGCAATGTCAATTAGATGGAAAGTAGTGTACACTGTGAAGTAATCGGAACCAGCAGGTGAGGGGGGTGAGAGACTCCGCTATGCTCCTTTTTCCAAGGTGGGACTTGCAAGTTTGCTTCTCTTCTAAGCTACTTTTCTTATTAAATCTAAACTCCATGTGCTCTCAAACATAAAGACAAAATGAAAACTCTTGTGTAGCACTTTAACTTCCTGCAAGAGAAGGCAGAGAGGGCAAGGCTGCTGCCAGCTAAGCAAGATCATTTCCCATTTACTGGAACCAAGTCTGAGCCACGACAGGGAAGTTGATCTCTGAGGCTTTCACGTCTGCCCCAGAGGAACTTCAAACCCTGCTCTAGAAAGGCAGGAGCCGCTTCGCGCTTTCCTTTCATTCTTTGGGTGCAGGCCTCCTTTAAGGGGAGGATGAAGCTCTTTCTCCCTCTCTGTAGGGAAGACACACACACAGTGGATTTCTTTCCTAGAATTACTGGACACTTTTTCGGAGCCAACTTGGGGTTGGGGCTGAAGAGCTGCTGGCCGGGGCTGTGCAGTCTGTGATCACGAAACATGATTTTTGTCTTGAAAATTAAGTGCTTTTCATTATCCCTGCTCAGACTCATCTGTCAGTACCACATCGTCTAACAGAACCTGTACAGAACTGGCGTATCTCAGAGCTAGTGCTGGACCTGGTTTTTCTCCTCTATTTTACCCGCAGTCCTGTGTGATGGCACCCATGCCCCTGGCTTCAGATACCACATGGGAGTCATGTGCCAATGACTCCCATGTAATAACCAGGCCCTGACCTCTCTCCCAGACTCATTTTGCAAATGCAGTGAAGGCTTTTCTTTTCCTTGGCTATTTTGCAGGCAACTCAGATGCACCAAGTCCAGGGTAGAATCCTTGATTCCCTCCTGCCTCCAAAGTGCCCCTTGTCCATTCTCTACTATCTTGATGAATAACATCCCTTCCCTCCACTTGTTCAAGCTGGCGAGCTGGGAGCCACCCACCAGACCATCCTCTCCCTTGCCAAGTGCTATCCATTCCTCCCTCTCCCAGTGCTCTATATTCCATCCATTTCGCTCCAACACCATTTCCCTCCATCAGCTGAATCCAAGCCCTTCTGAATCTCTTCTCACATAGCAGCCAATTTTTTAAATGTAAATTAGAGAATGATGCTGACTTGAATTATTTGCTAACCATCACACTTCCTTGTTCCTAAAACTCTCATCATTTGCCTACACTTTTATCATCTGCCTCTCCTAGTAGAACCTCAAGTTTTTTTTTATTTGTTTTTTTAAATTTTTTATTAAGGTATCATTGATATACACTCTTATGAAGGTTTCACATGAAAAACAATGTGGTTACTACATTCACCCATATCATCAAGCCCCCCCTCCATGCCCCATAGCAGTCACTGTCCATCAGTGTAGTAAGATGCCAGAGTCACTACTTGTCCTCTCTGTGCTACACTGTCTTCCCCATGACCCCCCCACACCATGTGTACTAATCATAATGCCCCTCAATCCCCTTCTCCCTCCCCTTTGGTAACCGGTAGTCCCTTCTTGGAGTCTGTGAGTCTGCTGCCATTCTGTTCCTTCAGTTTTTGCTTCCTCATTATATTCCACAAATGAGGGAAATCATTTGGTACTTGTCTTTCTCTGCCTGGCTTATTTCACTAGCATAATACCCTCTAGTTCCATCCATGTTGTTGCAAATGGTAGGATTTGTTTTCTTCTTATGGCTGAATAGTATTTCACTGTGTATATACGTACCACATCTTCTTTATCCATTCATCTACTGATGGACACTTAGGTTGCTTCCATATCTTGGCTACTGTAAATAGTGCAATAAATATAGGGGTGCATATGTCTTTTTGAGTGTGAGAACTTCTTTTCTTTGGGTAAATTACTAGGAGTGGAATTCCGGGTCAAATGGTATTTCTATTTTTAGTTTTTTGAGGAACCTCAATATTGCTTTCCACAATGGTTAAACTAATTTACCTTCCCACCAGCAGTGTAGGAGGGTTCCCCTTTCTCCACATCACAGCCAGCATCTGTTGTTCTAGAACCTCAGCTCTTTGACAGCAGAGACTATAAATCTTGTACACTGTGTCATCCTCTGGGCCATAAGGGTGCCTGGTACATGGAACTTCCAACACAAGTAGGAGTCAACTGCCCCCTCCCTTCAGTAAAATACTCTTCTCAGAAGAAAACATGCTGGTCTGCAAAAATCAAGTCTTCAATACATATGTGGGTTTTCTGTTTGTTTATTTTAAAAGCTAGAGAAACAGATATTGTTTCATCTAGCTAAATATGTGGTTTTCTTCCCTTTAAGTGCACTCAAGAATGTGGTTTCTCTTAATGTCATCAATCAGATCTTTTATTAAAGAGGAAAGTTTTGTGTGCACAATGAGAAAACACCAGAGGACAATAATACAAATATCAGCAGGAAAGCAGGGTGCAATGGTTCTGACTTGAAAAAACAGTAGAAGATTCCATTTAGACCCACCTCTACATCTGAGTGGATGTATGATTAAACATGTAACAGGGAAATGGGCCAAAGGCATTGCCCTGGGAAGAGGCAAAGATGTGAATAGATGATCTCCAAGGAGCAAGAGACAAAAGTACTGACTGAATGTTTTACCTACCGAGATGAATACACTTGTGCTTGGAAATATACATGTACATGGTTAACTATTGAAAATGGTGCCATATATCAAAAACGTATAAAGGATTGCCCCTACGTTAAAATGACTGAAAATTGTTTTCTAGAAATAGGTGTAAATGTTATTTTACACCTATTTATCTTACTGCCCTTCTTTTATGTCTCCTATCTCCCCTCTAGGCTTGATCAAATAGTCTATTTTAGTAATGTTTGCTGTAAAACAAACTGATAATCATGGACTCCTGGTTTTAGCACCAACAATTACAAATTTGGAGGTAAATATCAATGGCAAAAATATACTGACATCTGTGTACAAGAAAAAAAGTGCTCAGAAGGCAAAAAAAAAAAACCCTCACAAACTACATAACATTAACGAAAAACTATAGTGTTCTGAAATTGACAAAAATTCCCCAATGTTACTCTAAGAAATTGTGAATACAGTGAAGAACTCAAGTCGTTTTCTTTACGATCTCACCAACAAACATATAATTCCCTCACCCATCAAATTTGTTATGCTTGGAACTTTTAAACGATGACTACAGATTCCTTGTATGTCACTGCTACTTTTTGCCTAGTTAAAATCTGATCCAGTATTAGGAAGGATGGAAAAGAAAACAATTTGGAGAGCATGTCTGGCTGTAGCGGTCAGTTAATAAAAGTTCTTCAAACAAATATATAAAACCTTAGCTCTCTTAGATTTGAATAACTCCAAATCTAAATGGGGCTTTGTAAAAAGACAGGTAGCTTTGGGGATGAGAAAGTTGCCATTACCAGCTGTAAACACTGTCAGAAGTCAACAGGCAAGAGTTAACCCCCTACATGGGGATTTGGTGGTACACCAGGAGAGAAGAGAGGACCAGTCTTCTGGAGATACAGTGGGTGATATATTTGTGACACCAGCCTCCACAGTCAAAAATTCCACAGTGGGAAAACCAACAGGATAGCGAAAAAACAACAAACAAAAAGAAAAAGAGCATGCAGGGGAGGGGACAGGGCCACAGTCAGCCGAAGCAGTAGGGACTCCAAAGCAGAGGGCTGCCCGTGGAAGGGTCAGAAGCAATGACCCTGGTAGCAAGCTGGAGGCAATGTGTTCCAGAGACAAAAGCCACGTGCCAGGCACGTTAACCCCCCAAACTGGCCTTAGGTCACAGAGGTGGAGAACCTAGCACAAAACAAAACGTCTTGGGAAAATCAGTGCATCTGAGGTCTTCAACCTGATTCTGAGTGCAAATGTTGGTGTATATGTGTTTTCTTGAGCCCAAGCAGTTAGAAACCAAGGATCTGCATCACAATAATGACAAGCTAAGTCATCCACTGTGTCTCCTACCACCTCCAGAAAAGTACAAGCTCTCTTACTTCAATTGAACAGGACATGCTCAGGCAACATAATAAAGAAGATAATTGTAGAGAAAATAGTGATTTTGAAATGAGCCAAAAAAAGAAAAACAATCACTGCTTGGCTTTTCAGTGAAGTACTAGAACCTGGAAAGCACCCCTTTCGGATTCCTTTTACTGTTCTTCACTTAGCTGTTTTACAACTCTGTGAATTGTAGAAAATTGATTAATAGTATGCAAATGGTTCCTGTCACAGACATAGAAATAAATTTTGTTTAGTGGAGGTGCAACTGATTCCTCCTTTTCCCACCTGCTCGGGTTGCCCTGGATTCTCTTTTAACCAATTTTCAGAGCTTACTGACCCCTCATTACTTTATGAGTTAAGTAAAATCTGACATCTCCACTGTGTATCTGTATGAAAGTCATGAGTTTACCTTCTTAAAAACATAATCTTTAACACATATTAGAACTTTTTCATCAGAACTATTAAAAGAAAATGGCAGTGTAAACCTTTAGTATACTAGTGAGAATGTACACACATTTCCTGTGGCAACTTATTCCCCAAAGGGTCCTAGAAAAGAAGAAAATACTTATAAAAGACCAAATGTCCTGTATCTAATGGCTCCGTGAACTGCCATCCTTGGGGATATTACTGAGACTCAGTTTTCCCATCTGTGTGACGGGAATGAAGATCCCCACTTCTTGGAGTTGTTCCAAAAATAAATGGACATGGCCACAAAGAAGTGTTTCACACAATGGCCAGCACAAAACACCCTTGTCTAGAGAACTCAACAAATTAAACTTCCATCGCATTCTGATGATCTTTAGTACTGAATCACATTTGGTTAAAATTAATCAGCTCCTTCCGGAAGTTATATGGAACTGAGAAATGCAGAACCCCAGATGGCTATGTGAAAAGAGAGACCTCACATAATTCGGTTACTAAGGAGTTACATTTCCTTTTCCATGATGACATTAAAAAAATGTAACATATAATATTAACACTGTCTTTATCAGGGAATTCCTCTTTTCTTAAGGTTTTGAATCTCTTGTAAGCAATAGATTCAGTACAGCAAGGACCCTGATAGGTAGGGAGTGTGAAGGTATTCTGTCCAGACAAAACTGGCCTGTGGAAAACAGAACCGCAGGCTGCCACAAAAAGACAAGAGAAAAGTAGTGTTAATATCCAGGCAAAAGCTGTGCAACAGCGTAATGATGTAAAGGAAAAGGGCCCAAAATACAGGCAAAGTAAAAACCCACAGTGGCTGAAAAGATCACTCCAAAGGATCACAGGATCCCACCCGCAGTTTCTGGAGCCTCCCTGACACCAGAGACCCAAAGGCAGGGCAGACGACAAGTCCGAACAGCATGGGTGGGACAAAAGGTTCAAGTCGTGGGCTGTAAACTTGGATGCAGTTTAACTTCTTTGGACCTCAGTGTTCTCATCTGCTAAGCTGGACATCATGCCAAGAGGGTGAATGGCTAAAAGCTTTGTTCCTTTATTTAATATCACTTGAAATGGAAGAGCAGGGATTCAAATCCAGTATTTGCACATACTATATTCTTTTGACTCATTTCTCCTAATATTCCCTATTTTCCAAATTTGTGGACAAGAGAACTTATGACCTAAAGAATCCACTATGGACCTTCCCCTGGGTGATCCCAGGCTTTTTGTGTTAATTTTGGAATCTCTTCCTGATTTTGGATTCAACTGTGTGTCCTTTATTCCCGTCGCTTAGTTTTGTAATGATTTTGAAATTGAAAATGTTATTTTCTGAGTTTCAACTCCTTTAACTTCCTTTCAAACTCCATCCCACTCTTTTCTGGTCAATATGCTACAGGAATCTTGTGGCGCCTTCACTGCTGTGTGCATGGTGCGCACTCTGGCAAGATGCCCCTGCTGCCTCTAGGTTCACGAGGGCAGGACTGGCAGAAAGGCTGGTGGTACACAGGAAGTGGGCCCAAAGAATGTTAGTCTTGTAAATATTAGGGCAGAGGTTATAAGAACCGAAATGCATTTTGTGATTACCCAAAGTCACAGTGAGCAGTTTCCAGTCACGAGAACCCAGTGGCTAACTTTTTGAACTTTTGCTACATTATCCCCAGAACCGCTGGAATCTGCATTACCTTATCAATGCTTCACAACATCCCAACAGGGAGGTTATTATTATCCTGATTTTATAGATAAGGTAACTGAGGCCCAGAAAAATTACTTTCTCAAAGCCATACAGTCAGTAAGTAGAAGAGATGAACTTGACCCCAGATATGTCCAATTCCAAGTTATTCTCCTAAGCATGAATAACACAACAGGAGCTTTAAAAAAGAGGTCTCCTTTTGAAGGTATGGGAAGACGTAATAGTATTCAGTTAAGTGAAGTGAAAGAAAAGAAAAGGGCCCAGGTCTCCCTGGGGGAGGGAATGGAGTCCAAAATGTAGACCAATGCAGCTGGGCCTGAAATAGCCTGTATTTCCAGGGAAAACCCTGAGCCATTTTAAAACATTTTAAAAAGAGGATTATAAAAAACAAATAACATGGTTACATTGCTCAAAAGCCAGAATGTAAATACATAATGTGAAAAGCCTCTCTCTCAGCTTTGCACCCACAGTCTGGACCCCAACTCTTGCTTTCTAGAGGCAATAACTGTTCTTAGTTTTTGATATTCTTTCCGAGTTTTGTTCTTTGCTTTTTCTGCATAGATGAGTACATAAAACAAGATAGTTAGCAGTGTAAAGAAGTCTTCAAGGCTTGCAATTCTTAAGAAGTGCAACTTTTGAGTGATGAGAGACTACAAACTGT